>NC_052322.1:43910912-44010530 GCF_016432855.1 Salvelinus namaycush
CTACGTATGTATTAACTACAGTATGTATTAACTACAGTATGTATGTATTAACTACAGTATGTATGTATTAACTACAGTATGTATTAACTACAGTATGTATGTATTAACTACAGTATGTATTAACTACAGTATGTATGTATTAACTACAATATGTATGTATTAACTACAGTATGTATTAACTACAGTATGTATTAACTACAGTATGTATGTATGTATGTATGTATGTATGTATTAACTACAGTATGTATGTATGTATTAACTACAGTATGTATTAACTACAGTATGTATTAACTACAGTATGTATTAACTACAGTATGTATGTATTAACTACAGTATGTATGTATTAACTACAGTATGTATTAACTACAATATGTATTAACTACAGTATGTATGTATTAACTACAGTATGTATGTATTAACTACAGTATGTATTAACTACAATATGTATGTATTAACTACAGTATGTATTAACTTGTCAGTTTAATTGAATGGTTTGATGATACATCTCTGTCTCTCTCTCTCTCCTGTCTGTCTGTCTGTCTGTCTGTCTGTCTGTCTGTCTGTCTGTCTGTCTGTCTGTCTCTCTCTCTCTCTGTCTGTCTGTCCCTCTGTCCCTTTGTCTGTCTGTCCCTCTGTCCCTCTGTCTGTCCCTCTGTCCCTCTGTCTGTCCCTCTGTCCCTCTGTCTGTCCCTCTGTCTGTAGTCCAGTGGACAGTGTCACTGTTGGCAAGGCTTTGGGGGAAGGCAGTGCACTGAGTGTGAGCAGTTCCATTGGGGAGATCCACAAGTGCAGTGTGGAGGTAATAACATTTTAAAGATGTCACAGTTCCATGAGCTCCTTATTTATAAAAAACATTTACTTACATTTTTTAAATATATTTTTACTTCAGTTGATTTCAGTAAATACTTTCTTAACACTTATTTTTCTTAAAACTGCATTGTTGGTTAAGGGGCTTGTAAGTAAGCAATTCACTGTAAGGTGAAATGTGACAAATACCATTTGATTTGAATTCTATGTTCAAAATGACTGACTTTATTAATGTGACCTTCATATCCACTAACTTCATGTGTACCCCTCTCCATCTCTCTGCCCCTCTCCATCTCTCTCCCCCATTTCCCCCTCTCCATCTCTCTCCCCCATATCCCCCTCTCCATCTCTCTCCCCCTCTCCATCTCTCTGCCCCTCTCCATCTCTCTCCCCCATTTCCCCCATTTCCCCCTCTCCATCTCTCTCCCCCATATCCCCCTCTCCATCTCTCTCCCCCATCTGCCCCTCTCCATCTCTCTCCCCCATCTCCCCCTCTCCCCATCTCCCCCTCTCTAACTCTCTCCCCCATTTCCCCCTCTCTCCCCCTCTCTATCTCTCTCCCCCATTTCCCCCTCTCTATCTCTCTCCCCCATCTCCATCTCTCTCCACCTCTCTATCTCTCTCCCCCATCTCCATCTCTCTCCACCTCTCTATCTCTCTCCCCCATCTCCATCTCTCTCCCCCTCTCTATCTCTCTCCCCCAACTCCATCTCTCTCCACCTCTCTATCTCTCTCCCCCATCGCCATCTCTCTCCCCCTCTCTATCTCTCTCCCCCATTTCCCCCTCTCTATCGCTCTCCCCCATCTCCCCCTCTCTCTCTCTCTCCCCCATTTCCCCCTCTCTATCTCTCTCCCCCATCTCCATCTCTCTCCACCTCTCTATCTCTCTCCCCCATCTCCATCTCTCTCCCCCTCTCTATCTCTCTCCCCCAACTCCATCTCTCTCCACCTCTCTATCTCTCTCCCCCATCTCCATCTCTCTCCCCCTCTCTATCTCTCTCCCCCATCTCCCCATCTCCATCTCTCTCCCCCTCTCTATCTCTCTCCCCCATCTCCTCTCTCCATCTCACTCCATCTTTCTCCTTCTCTCTCCTCCATCTCCCCCTCTCCATTTCTCTCCCCCTCTCAATCTCTCTCCCTCTCTCAATCTCTCTCCCCCATCTCCCCCTCTCCATCTTCCGTCAGAGTGTAAGTGTGAGCCGCTGGGCTCGGAGATGGCTCAGTGTGACCGTGTGACGGGGGCGTGTCAGTGCAGGGAGGGGACGGCGGGACGTCGGTGTGACGAGTGTGCCCACGGCTTCACCGGGACCTTCCCTAAGTGTGTCCGGTGCCACCCCTGCTTCGAGCTGTGGGACGACGCGGTGTGTATGATCCGCCGGGACCTGGACCACATCCGTTACAACATCCAGAGGATCCTGGAGAGCGGAGAGACGCCCGGCGTGGGAGACAAACACATCCATGAGCTGGAGAATAAACTGGCCCAGGTACAGGACCTGATCCGAGACGGAGACCGGGACAGACAACACCAGCTGATTGGCCAGTCCATCGATGACCTGAGGTAACAGCATCATACTCCTCTGTACTGTAGGTGGAGCTAAAGTGTTCATTCACCTCATATATCATCATAATGTATGACATTTAACAGACACTTTTATGCGTGCATATATTATGTACATATGAGTGGTCCCAGGAATTAAAACCACTATCCTGGTGTTGTAAGCACCATGCTCTACCAACTGAGCTACAGAGGAGCAGTGTAGAACAGCTAAACCCTCTTATGCACATTTTGCAAGAGGGGCAGCTATGCTTATTGAATCCCAGTCACACAACAATTATACACATAGAACAGGACAGTGTGTGAAATGACAATACACACTGAGAAATGTACTCAGAGGTCTCTCGTGCTTCTCTGTGGTGTATCCAGGGCGGAGATAGCTCTGACTGACGGTCGTCTGATGGGTGTGACCCGCGAGCTGAATGGGACAGCAGTGCAAGACGAGATACTGACGAGGAACCTGACCCAGATGGAGAGAGACCTCATGGACCTTAACACCACCCTGGTGGACCGACACCAAGAACGGAGGAACAACCTCAGCTTCGGATTCCAAGGTAGCACCCCCCCCTCCCCCCCCTAGACCACAAAACACAGACACATAGACACGTATAGCCTCTGCTCCTTTTTACTCTTTCACACATTTGTTTTGCCCTGGTCCTCCTCCTCCATCCCAGATCAGTTTGACAATGTGAAGAAGTACTACCGTGGGTCCCAGGAAGCTCACCAGAAGTGCAGCGCCTCAGTGTCTGGTCCCTTCAGCCCCGTCGAGGAGTCTAAAGCCACACGCTCACACACTGAGGACCTTCTTAACAAGACGAGGGATGTGTTCCTGCGCACGGCGGCAGCCCAGAAGAAATCACTGTCAGAGCTACAGGACAAAGCCCAAGATGTAGACGAGAAAGTCCACCACCTGAGCCACCAGGTATAAAGGGGGCATGTAGGGGACAATATAGTGGGTTCTTCTCTGTAATCTAAAGGGAAGCTTGTTTTGGGTCTGAGTAGTTATAGATTGTGCTGATGGCTGCGAGGACAATGCCTAACAGTCAGCAGAAACAGCTATCTTGGCTGTGTTGTGTGGTAAAGGGCTGTTTTTTTTTTTTTTTTTTAAAGAATTAGCAAGATGGTCATTCCTGTCTGACGTGTAGTTCTAACTGACAGACATACCTGTCACGATGTGTTGATTTCACCTGTAAATAAATGTTACAGCATCCCTGCCCTGGATGTGTGACTCGTAGCCCTCTGTCTGTGTCGGACACTGACCCTACCTGTTCTCTCTGTTTTTCCTCCCAGGTATGTGGTGGCCATTCCAACACCAGCTCCAATGGCACATGTCATTACAGCCCGTGTGGGGGTGCTGGTTGTCGTGACGATGGCGGTCAGCGGGTGTGTGGAGGGGACGGGTGTAAGGGGACTGTGAGCGTCTCCCTAAAGGGACTGAAACACGCCAGTGATGTCAGTGACAACCTGACGGCTGCCAGTGAAGACCTCCGGGGCCTGGTGAAGAAGGTATGTCTGCCTCACTCTTTATAGGCACTAACTATACCTCTGCATGCATGTGCCTCAGTATAAGCTGAATCACTGACCTGCTGTTCAAGTTACCTGAAAGAGGTTATATTATATATTTGTCAGTGTCTTTGTGAGTCTAAACACAGCATGTTTTGTATATAGTGTTCCATACGCAGTGTGTTTTTCAGTAATCCTCTGTGTTATGTTTCCAGCTCCATGACATAGCTATGCTGACCCAGGACGTTAAAAGTCAAGCCATGGACAACTTGGACAACGCCAAGAAGAATAAGGACTTCTTTGAAAACTCTAATAAGAAACTCAAGGAATTCATTCAGAAGATCAAATATTTCCTGACTGGTTTGTTAATGCTATTAACCTTCCAGAAAACATTTCATTAAAAAAAATACATATTTCTCTCTCTCTCTCTTTGGACACTTCTTATGATATTCATTTGATCATGGTGTGTTGTGTACAGAGGAGGGTGCGGACCCAGAGAGCATAGAGAAGGTGGCACAGCAGGTGCTGGCTATATCTCTGCCTGTGAACAGAACCACTCTGGACACTGTTGTCCAGCAGATCAAAGACCACATCAGCAACCTGACAGATGTACAGGGGGTCTTCAACCACACCTCCCAGCAACTCCACCGGGCCAAGGAGCTGCTCAACAGAGCTAAGGATGCCAAGTAAGACAGAGGGAGAAAGAGACATCAGGAGGCATATTAGACTTAGACCTATAGGGCTCCATGTTAACAAACCTAACGCAATAGTAAATCTTAGCTCAGGCAGTAGCAGTATAGATTCTGGGGTGTGTCGGGAAATCTTTTTTTTTCTTCATTTTCACAACCGGAATTATGACCACAGTAGCTGGCGGAGGTGTGAAAGAGCTGGGTAAACAAGTTGTGGGTGTGGTCAATGCTTCGCTCCTCACAGGCCAATCAGAATGTTCTCCATGGCTAAATATGTGGTTGCTTCAAGTTGTACAGTACCGGTCAAAAGTTTTAGAACACCTACTCATTCAAGTGTTTTTCTTTATTTGGACTATTTTCTACATTTTCTATTTTCTACAGCTTTTGGTGAGTCTTAAATATCACCGGTAGCACTGCTTGAATTTGGCACATTGGCGCATGTTTTTAAGGACACGCCTCAAATATTTCCACCCTTCCCACCTCAGTGAACGCAAGCTGATATAAAACAGGTAAATTACCAACCCTGGCACAAGGGTTGGAAAATAGCAGAACGCTGGCTTTTACTGGTCGGAATTCCGTGCGTTTGACACTAGCGCCGCCGAAAATAGAGCCCATAGACTTATGTAAATTATACTTCCGATCTTTGTCTTCTGTTCCCCGGTAGTTACTCTGTGACATAAAATGGAAGACAGGAAATGCACAGAGAGAATCATAACAAAGATGTATAGTAACAGTACAGTATGAAAGGCTAAATCTCCAATAGAAATACCAGATTACACTTGTAGGCGATGTCATAGCGACATTAACTATACTGAACAAAAATATAAATGCAAAATGCAACCATTTCAAAGATTTTGCTTAGTTACTGTTTAGGAAATCAGTCAATTGAAATAAATTCATATGGCCTTATTCTATGGATTTCACATGACTGGGCAGGGGCGCAGCCATAGGTGGGCCTGGCATAGGCCCATCCACTTGGGAGCCAGCCCCACCCACTGGGGAGCCAGGCCCAGCCAATCAGAATTAGTTTTTCCCCACAAAAGTGCCTTATTAAAGACAGAAATACTACTCAGCCCATTGTTGTTGTCACGCTCGTCGTACGAACTGTCATACTCAGACCAACGTGCAGCGTGATCTGGGTTCCACATCTTTATTAGTGAAACGCACAAAACAATAATAATAAACGGCAAACGAAACGTGAAGCTCAAGCAGTGCTCACAGGCAACTACACAGAAACAAGATCCCACAAAACACAGTAGGGAAATGGCTGCCTAAACATGATCCCCAATCAGAGACAACGATAAACAGCTGCCTCTGATTGGGAACCATACCAGGCCAACATAGACATAAACATACTAGATCACCCACCCTAGTCACACCCTGACCTAACCAAAATAGAGAATAAAAAGGCTCTCTATGATCAGGGCGTGACAGTTGTCCCCAGCACAAGGTACACCTGTGTTATGATCATGCTGTTAAATCAGCTTCTTGATATGCCACACTTGTCAAGTGGATGGATTATCTTGACAAAGGATAAAATGATTACTAACAAGGATATAAACAAATTTGTGCACAACATTTATGAGAAATAAGCTTTCTGTGATCTTTTATTTCATCTCATAAAATGTGGGACCAGCACTTTACATGTTGCTTTTACATTTTTGTTCAGTGTAGCTAAGCTCATGTATAGAAATACATCCTCGCTGTAACAGTCGTCTCGCGCCGAACTGCACGTGTGCAGCCCGTCAACTCAAAGGCACTCCTTCGATATAACGTTGTTTTTGACTAAAATGAAAACATGTCAGTTTGTCACTTTCATGTGATTGTAATAATAACATATTAAACTAGTTAAGACATTGGCTCCAGTCTAGATTCTACCTTTACATTTCAAGAAAATGAACAACTAAGGAAGAATTTTTCACTTCTCTCATTGAATTCTCAACCTCCAAATCCTGGCCTGGTCTGTTTGATCTGTTTTGCAAGCATTCCCGGAAGTTTCGCGATGTTGCGCCTCTGGGTTTAGAAACTCTGCGGTCATAGCCTTTCAGTATGTTTTCGTAGCAGAGCAGAGCTCTCAGTCTACTACATACAGTGAGGGAAAAAAGTATTTGATCCCCTGCTGATTTTGTACGTTTGGCCACTGACAAAGAAATGATCAGTCTATAATTTTAATGGTAGGTTTATTTGAACAGTGAGAGACAGAATAACAACAAAAAATCCAGAAAAAACGCATGTCAAAAATGTTATAAATTGATTTGCATTTTAATGTGGGAAATTTGTGTTATTTGTATATTTTGTATATCACATTTTTCACTTGTCCTGTATGTGTTTGTAGGACACGAGCAGAAGGAGTGAAGGACACAGCCAACAGGACTAAGCAGGCGTTGGATGCATCTCAGAAAGCCATTCAGAAAGCAACCAAAGCCCTGGACCGTGCCCTGAACAACCTGAACAGCACCAGGAACGCCACCGCAACGGTAAACAGCTCTCCACAGCCACATCGCTGTGTGTGTGTGTGTGTGTGTGTGTGTGTGTGTGTGTGTGTGTGTGTGTGTGTGTGTGTGTGTGTGTGTGTGTTTCTCAGTCTGATATGTCCCTACTTGTTGTCTGCTTTTTCCCACTTCTCAGGTGGAAGAGAACCTTCAGCATCTGGAGACCAATCAAATGGGTGCTATGATGCGACTGGCCAACCTGTCCATGAGGGTGGAGGAACTACAGGACAAGATAGATCAAAACATGGAGATGGCCCAACATGTCAAGAACCAGGCCACAAATGCCACCCATGCAGCATTGGGACTGGAGCAGGTGTGTGTGTGTGTGTGTGTGTGTGTGTGTGTGTGTGTGTGTGTGTGTGTGTGTGTGTGTGTGTGTGTGTGTGTGTGTGTGTGTGTGTGTGTGTGTGTGTGTCTATGGATGAGTGTGTCTGTTTCCTCGTTGTGCTACAATATGTTGATGTGTGTCTGGTTGTTGATGTGTAGTTGTGTGTGTGGTTGTTGATGTGTAGTTGTGGGTGTGGTTGTTGATGTGTAGTTGTGTGTGTGGTTGTCGATGTGTATTTGTGTGTGTGGTTGTTGATGTGTAGTTGTGTGTGTGGTTGTGTGTGTGTGTGGTTGTTGATGTGTAGTTGTGTGTGTGGTTGTTGATGTGTGGTTGTGTGTGTGGTTGTTGATGTGTAGTTGTGTGTGTGGTTGTTGATGTGTAGTTGTGGTTGTTGATGTGTAGTTGTGTGTGTGGTTGTTGATGTGTATTTGTGTGTGTGGTTGTTGATGTGTATTTGTGTGTGTGGTTGTTGATGTGTATTTGTGTGTGTGGTTGTTGATGTGTAGTTGTGTGTGTGGTTGTTGATGTGTAGTTGTGGTTGTTGATGTGTGGTTGTGTGTGTGGTTGTTGATGTGTAGTTGTGGTTGTTGATGTGTAGTTGTGGTTGTTGATGTGTAGTTGTGTGTGTGGTTGTTGATGTGTAGTTGTGTGTGTGGTTGTTGATGTGTAGTTGTGTGTGTGGTTGTTGATGTGTAGTTGTGTGTGTGGTTGTTGATGTGTAGTTGTGGTTGTTGATGTGTGGTTGTGTGTGTGGTTGTTGATGTGTAGTTGTGGTTGTTGATGTGTGGTTGTGTGTGTGGTTGTTGATGTGTAGTTGTGGTTGTTGATGTGTAGTTGTGGTTGTTGATGTGTAGTTGTGGTTGTTGATGTGTAGTTGTGGTTGTTGATGTGTATTTGTGTGTGTGGTTGTCGATATGTAGTTGTGTGTGTGGTTGTTGATGTGTAGTTGTGTGTGTGGTTGTCGATGTGTAGTTGTGGGTGTGGTTGTTGATGTGTATTTGTGTGTGTGGTTGTTGATGTGTAGTTGTGGGTGTGGTTGTTGATGTGTATTTGTGTGTGTGGTTGTTGATGTGTAGTTGTGGTTGTTGGTGTGTAGTTGTGGATGTGTAGCCGTGTGTGTAGTTGTGGATGTGTAGCTGTGTGTGTAGCCGTGTGTGTAGCCATGTGTGTAGTTGTGAACTTGTAGCCGTGTGTGTAGTTGTGGACGTGTAGCTGTGTGTGTAGTTGTTGATGTGTAGTTGTATTTAAAGCCTAACAACAGGGGCGGGGCGGGGCGTGTGTGATTGTTTATGTGTAGTTGTGGGTTTGGTTGTTGATTTGTAGCTGTGTGTGTAGTTGTGGATGTGTAGCTGTGTGTGTAGTTGTGGATGTGTAGCCGTGTGTGTAGTTGTATTTAAAGCCTAACAACAGGGGCGGGGCGTGTGTGATTGTTTATGTGTAGTTGTGTGTGTGGTTGTTGATGTGTAGGTGTATTTAAAGCCTAACAACAGGGGCGGGGAGTGTGTGTGTGATTGTTTATGTGTAGTTGTGTGTGTGTTTGTTGATTTGTAGCTGTGTGTGTGGTTGTTGATGTATAGCTGTGTGTGTGGTTGTTGATGTATAGCTGTGTGTGTGGTTGTTGATGTATAGCTGTGTGTGTGGTTGTTGATGTATAGCTGTGTGTGTGGTTGTTGATGTATAGCTGTGTGCATCTCTGTGTTGTGATCCAGAGGCTGAATGAGACGGATGATCTGTACAAAGACCTGCAGATGAAGGTGGACTCTCTGGGTGGGGCCTCTGGGGACCTGGGGAACGTCAACCAGAGGGCCAAGGAGATCAAGAAGGAGGCTGAAGACCTGCTCACTAAGGCCGACAAGGGCATAGAAACCCTACGGAGTGTGTACCGTCCTGCCCTCTGAAACCTGACATATGAGATGCTATACGTAGCCGACATAGAGCCGTATGGAACCATAAAGTGAAGTCATGGCTGTAAAGTATTCCATGAACACGGCATATCAGCATGGTGTCTTTGGTTTTGAATGTAGATGTGCCTGTAAGTGTGAACTGGACGTTCGCTACATAGAACAACAGTTTTGACCAGGGCCCGTCGGGCTCGGCTCCAAAGCAGTGCATTATATAGGGAACAAGGCGTCATTTGGGACTCCTCTTTTTAATTCATGTCCCTGTTGTCTTCCTATAATGAGTTTTCTGCTGTTCTGTTTCAGAGCTTGAGAGGAAGTTTCGTAATAACGAGCAGAGAATGCTGGACCAGCACACCGAGCTAGGAGAGCTGGAGAGGAACGCCACGGACGCACGGGAGGCCATACGACAGCAGGTGCAGACATACAACAACTGCAACTGATGTAGGGGAGAAAAAACTATATTCCAGAAAACTGGTTCTTTATTCCCGTTCTTCCTCTGTAAAATGTGAAATGAATTGAATAAAAAATAAAAATGTTTTACAAAATAAAATAAGTACAGCAAATGTTAGCGAGGGGAACACGGTCATGTGTACTATACTCATATAGTCCATTAGAACTCAGCAGCTCTTTCTGAATCAAAGAGCCTGGATATCATAAGGTGAATGCACCAATTTGTAAGTCGCTCTGGATAAGAGCGTCTGCTAAATGATTTAATGATTATATAATAATGATAATGATGTAATGTAATGTTCCGGTCTCAAATCAGTTTCGACTGCTCCTACAGTCTTGCTTCGGTACTGCCGTTTAACTAACGTCTGGCCCAGAAAAACAATTTCCATAGACGTCCACGTAGAGAAGTCAGATTTGAAACTTTAGTCATCACCTTTGTGCACAGAACATCCATTGAATTATTCAAATAATTGTCGCTGAGGCTGGTTTTATTTACACTCACAGCCGAAGGTTTTAACATCTTAGATTCATCCAATGTCTGCCATGTTTTTGGATGACGCGATGACGTTGTCGCTGCTCGCGCTGCTCCCTATGCGCGCTGAGTGCCAGTCCGGTTTACGCAGGTTGGGCTGTGTCAACCAGATGGTCCGTGAATCAGCAAATCGGATTTTGATAACTATTTGAATACAGATCCCAACAAATAAGTACATTTTAAAACAGATGTCAGAAAGTGATTACTTTTTAAACCTATTTCAATACAGATCTGAGAAATCAACTACTTAAAAAAATATTTGAATACAGATCTCAGTGACTACTTTTCTGAAACTATTGGATTGGCAGGGCTGTATCTGGAACTGTATGTTGGATTGGCTGCCTTCAACTAATGGCAGGGCTGTATCTAGAACTGTATGTTGGATTGGCTGCCTTCAGCTAATGGCAGGGCTGTATCTAGAACTGTATGTTGGATTGGCTGCCTTCAACTAATGACAGGGCTGTATCTAGAACTGCATGTTGGATTGGCTGCCTTCAACTAATGGCAGGGCTGTATCTGGAACTGCATGTTGGATTGGCTGCCTTCAACTAATGACAGGGCTGTATCTAGAACTGCATGTTGGATTGGCTGCCTTCAGCTAATGGCAGGGCTGTATCTAGAACTGTATGTTGGATTGGCTGCCTTCAAATAATGGCAGGGCTGTATCTAGAACTGTATGTTGGATTGGCTGCCTTCAACTAATGGCAGGGCTGTATCTAGAACTGTATGTTGGATTGGCTGCCTTCAACTAATGACAGGGCTGTATCTAGAACTGCATGTTGGATTGGCTGCTTTCAACTAATGGCAGGGCTGTATCTGGAACTGTATGTTGGATTGGCTGCCTTCAACTAATGGCAGGGCTGTATCTGGAACTGTATGTTGGATTGGCTGCCTTCAACTAATGGCAGGGCTGTATCTGGAACTGTATGTTGGATTGGCTGCCTTCAACTAATGGCAGGGCTGTATCTAGAACTGCATGTTGGATTGGCTGCCTTCAACTAATGGCAGGGCTGTATCTAGAACTGTATGTTGGATTGGCTGTCTTCAACTAATGGCAGGGCTGTATCTGGAACTGCATGTTGGATTGGCTGTCTTCAACTAATGGCAGGGCTGTATCTGGAACTGCATGTTGGATTGGCTGTCTTCAACTAATGGCAGGGCTGTATCTGGAACTGCATGTTGGATTGGCTGCCTTCAACTAATGGCAGGGCTGTATCTAGAACTGTATGTTGGATTGGCTGTCTTCAACTAATGGCAGGGCTGTATCTGGAACTGCATGTTGGATTGGCTGCCTTCAACTAATGGCAGGGCTGTATCTGGAACTGCATGTTGGATTGGCTGCCTTCAACTAATGGCAGGGCTGTATCTGGAACTGCATGTTGGATTGGCTGCCTTCAACTAATGGCAGGGCTGTATCTAGAACTGTATGTTGGATTGGCTGTCTTCAACTAATGGCAGGGCTGTATCTGGAACTGCATGTTGGATTGGCTGCCTTCAACTAATGGCAGGGCTGTATCTGGAACTGCATGTTGGATTGGCTGCCTTCAACTAATGGCAGGGCTGTATCTGGAACTGCATGTTGGATTGGCTGCCTTCAACTAATGGCAGGGCTGTATCTAGAACTGTATGTTAGATTGGCTGCCTTCAACTAATGGCAGGGCTGTATCTAGAACTGTATGTTGGATTGGCTGCCTTCAACTAATGGCAGGGCTGTATCTGGAACTGCATGTTGGATTGGCTGCCTTCAACTAATGGCAGGGCTGTATCTGGAACTGTATGTTGGATTGGCTGCCTTCAACTAATGGCAGGGCTGTATCTGGAACTGCATGTTGGATTGGCTGCCTTCAACTAATGGCAGGGCTGTATCTAGAACTGTATGTTGGATTGGCTGCCTTCAACTAATGGCAGGGCTGTATCTGGAACTGTATGTTGGATTGGCTGCCTTCAACTAATGACAGGGCTGTATCTAGAACTGCATGTTGGATTGGCTGCCTTCAACTAATGGCAGGGCTGTATCTGGAACTGCATGTTGGATTGGCTGCCTTCAACTAATGGCAGGGCTGTATCTGGAACTGCATGTTGGATTGGCTGCCTTCAACTAATGGCAGGGCTGTATCTGGAACTGCATGTTGGATTGGCTGCCTTCAACTAATGGCAGGGCTGTATCTGGAACTGCATGTTGGATTGGCTGCCTTCAACTAATGGCAGGGCTGTATCTAGAACTGCATGTTGGATTGGCTGCCTTCAACTAATGGCAGGGCTGTATCTGGAACTGCATGTTGGATTGGCTGTCTTCAACTAATGGCAGGGCTGTATCTAGAACTGTATGTTGGATTGGCTGCCTTCAACTAATGGCAGGGCTGTATCTGGAACTGCATGTTGGATTGGCTGTCTTCAACTAATGGCAGGGCTGTATCTGGAACTGCATGTTGGATTGGCTGCCTTCAACTAATGGCAGGGCTGTATCTGGAACTGCATGTTGGATTGGCTGCCTTCAACTAATGGCAGGGCTGTATCTGGAACTGCATGTTGGATTGGCTGCCTTCAACTAATGGCAGGGCTGTATCTAGAACTGTATGTTGGATTGGCTGCCTTCAACTAATGGCAGGGCTGTATCTAGAACTGTATGTTGGATTGGCTGCCTTCAACTAATGGCAGGGCTGTATCTGGAACTGCATGTTGGATTGGCTGCCTTCAACTAATGGCAGGGCTGTATCTAGAACTGTATGTTGGATTGGCTGCCTTCAACTAATGGCAGGGCTGTATCTGGAACTGTATGTTGGATTGGCTGCCTTCAACTAATGGCAGGGCTGTATCTAGAACTGTATGTTGGATTGGCTGCCTTCAACTAATGGCAGGGCTGTATCTGGAACTGTATGTTGGATTGGCTGCCTTCAACTAATGACAGGGCTGTATCTAGAACTGCATGTTGGATTGGCTGCCTTCAACTAATGGCAGGGCTGTATCTGGAACTGCATGTTGGATTGGCTGCCTTCAACTAATGGCAGGGCTGTATCTGGAACTGTATGTTGGATTGGCTGTCTTCAACTAATGGCAGGGCTGTATCTAGAACTGTATGTTGGATTGGCTGCCTTCAACTAATGGCAGGGCTGTATCTAGAACTGTATGTTGGATTGGCTGCCTTCAACTAATGGCAGGGCTGTATCTAGAACTGTATGTTGGATTGGCTGCCTTCAACTAATGGCAGGGCTGTATCTAGAACTGTATGTTGGATTGGCTGCCTTCAACTAATGGCAGGGCTGTATCTGGAACTGTATGTTGGATTGGCTGCCTTCAGCTAATGGCAGGGCTGTATCTAGAACTGTATGTTGGATTGGCTGCCTTCAACTAATGGCAGGGCTGTATCTAGAACTGCATGTTGGATTGGCTGCCTTCAACTAATGGCAGGGCTGTATCTAGAACGGTATGTTGGATTGGCTGCCTTCAACTAATGGCAGGGCTGTATCTAGAACTGTATGTTGGATTGGCTGTCTTCAACTAATGGCAGGGCTGTATCTAGAACTGTATGTTGGATTGGCTGCCTTCAACTAATGGCAGGGCTGTATCTAGAACTGTATGTTGGATTGGCTGTCTTCAACTAATGGCAGGGCTGTATCTAGAACTGTATGTTGGATTGGCTGCCTTCAACTAATGGCAGGGCTGTATCTAGAACTGTATGTTGGATTGGCTGCCTTCAACTAACTAATGGCAGGGCTGTATCTAGAACTGTATGTTGGATTGGCTGCCTTCAACTAATGGCAGGGCTGTATCTAGAACTGTATGTTGGATTGGCTGCCTTCAACTAATGGCAGGGCTGTATCTGGAACTGTATGTTGGATTGGCTGCCTTCAGCTAATGGCAGGGCTGTATCTAGAACTGTATGTTGGATTGGCTGCCTTCAACTAATGGCAGGGCTGTATCTAGAACTGCATGTTGGATTGGCTGCCTTCAACTAATGGCAGGGCTGTATCTAGAACTGTATGTTGGATTGGCTGTCTTCAACTAATGACAGGGCTGTATCTGGAACTGCATGCTGAAGATAGAAATAGAATGAATACAATCTTCTATACTATTCCAATCTATCTCACAATCATATTTGATCTACACAATACATTTCTATCTGAACATTTAGTAAATGTCCAGTCTCCTTAATGTCCATCGCCCCAGGTGTACATAATCAAGTCAAGCCAATTAAACAATTATATTTTGTACAGGTAAGTATAAATAAATTGTGATGACTCTCTCTTTCAACGAGCCACTGAAAACGATGAAAGCTGCAATTCATTTTATGATGCCTGAAAAT
This sequence comes from Salvelinus namaycush, assembly GCF_016432855.1. Lineage (NCBI taxonomy): Eukaryota > Metazoa > Chordata > Actinopteri > Salmoniformes > Salmonidae > Salvelinus > Salvelinus namaycush. The sequence continues at coordinate 43,925,473 of NC_052322.1, forward strand.
ACTGCAGAGAAATTCAAAGCCCTTTGCAAACAGCAAGTTGGATGCTTAGCAAAAACACCTTCGAACCATCTTTGTCCATCTAAGGGGAAGTGTTCTTATTTCAAACACACACTATACCATCTTTAAAGGGATAGGTTACTAAGAATACAAACTAACATGATATTCCACCTACCTTGGCTGTAGTTGGTTCATGAAGGCAGTTTTGTAATATTTCATTTCGACACCTACTAGCCATATTTTGTTACTGTTAGCATTCTCAGTAACACTTAACATTACACTGATCTCGTGCCTGTGTAATAAAACTGTAATTACCCTTAGTTTACCCCCCTAGCCGCAGTCGGGGGCGCACTAAACAACGCCCCTTGTTCGCTCGAAAAGGGTGGTCTAGGCCTTATTCAATTTATAACGCGGTGCAGTTTGTTTGCTGCAGGTGAGAACGCAGTCCGGACCAAACAGAAAAAGAATCAGAGTCGCGCATTGTTATTGGTTGTTTGACTGCGAGCATTAGATAAAATACAGCATCATAACTTGATATCTCTGAAACATTATTTGTATAGCAGCTCATTTATGAGTGCATCCGATGCAGATTAGCGGAGATGAGGCCATGCCGCGATATTAAACTACTGTATAAACTACTGAATATAGACTATTCATGTCGCAGTTAGAGCGGATATTGCGCTGTTTCCTCCCGCATGTTGTTGGACCAACGCGAAAGTAATTTGTAGATTGGGATACAAGTGATGCTTCATGATAATTTAACATGAGCATTTTTGGCCAATAAACAAATGACTTGAATGGACACGTGGTTTTGTTGAGGAGTTTTGGTTTGTTTGACATTTGGCAATGTGAAAACAACAGGACCAAATGAAAAAAATCAGGGGCTACCTGACCACTCGGAGGCGTCCATGGTCGTAAAACAGCCTTGGGGGACAAAAATGCAATTTCAAAATGTGGGGGGACATGACCCCCTGTCCCTCCCGTCCTCAGTGAAAGTTGCTCCCCTGAAAAAAATACAATGTAACGAATAATCTACCCTAATTCGAACCAGAGGCGTCATGCCCATAGAAGGCGCCCGTATAATTGTCCTGTTTAAATTATTATTATTATTATATTTTTTCCCCAAAAAATGTTGTTGTTTTTTTGTAATACTATTAGCCACCTAGCAATTTTATGAAATTGGCTTCAAGCTCATACAGGTTCCCAATCGCCAAACCATAACCTCAATTACCTCGCACTTCGACTCGTACTGGTGCTCCCTGCAGAGACCTGGCGCCAGGATAAAGTGTCTAAGGGGGCAGTTGAAATCGGTGAGAGGGCACAATTTAGGGGGGGTTCTTGCATTGGAATTATATTGAATTCTGCTTATATCACGCTATCTCACAATAAACATAAAGTTCAAATACAGAGACTCCGAGAGCATTGAGTTCTTTTGAAGAGACAAGTTGGCCTGAAATTTGTAGGCTATCTCCGCTATGCTGTATCACCACAATGGACAGTGCCCTACACACTAAAGCAAGGCCGTGTTGGTAATGAATATAGGCTACAAGATAGATAGGCTGTTTGTAATAGGTGAATACGTATGTGAATGCAGCCGTACACACAGCTGTTTTACCAAAATAATGCTAACTAAAGGTTGAAAGTAGTACCCTAGTTATTCATGCAAAACAATAATACAGAATAGCAGTTTGGCTTAGAATACCGACACAACTGAGAATGTGAACCAATGAATGTTATCAGAACAAAACAGTGGTATCAAGTAGGTATTGTAGAGGAAATATCAGATCGATAAAGACATGACACCATCTATAATTAGGCTACATTAACAGTAAACACATGCAGGAAAAAACAGGTGAATGGAGATCCAACTAGCCTACAGCCTACTACAGTGAGATGCAGTCTACAGCCTACTACAGTGAGATGCATCTACAGCCTACTACAGTGGGATGCAGTCTACAGCCTACTACAGTGAGATGCAGTCTACAGTCTACTACAGTGAGATGCAGTCTACAACCTACTACAGTGAGATGCAGCCTACAGCCTACTACAGTGAGATGCAGTCTACAGCCTACTACAGTGAGATGCAGCCTACAGCCTACTACAGTGAGATGCAGTCTACAGCCTACTACAGTGAGATGCAGTCTACAGCCTACTACAGTGAGATGCAGTCTACAGCCTACTACAGTGGGATGCAGTCTACAGCCTACTACAGTGAGATGCAGTCTACAGCCTACTACAGTGGGATGCAGTCTACAGTCAACTACAGTGAGATGCATCTACAACCTACTACAGTGAGATGCAGTCTACAACCTACTACAGTGAGATGCAGTCTACAGCCTACTACAGTGAGATGCAGTCTACAGCCTACTACAGTGAGATGCAGTCTACAGCCTACTACAGTGGGATGCAGTCTACAGCCTACTACAGTGAGATGCAGCCTACTACAGTGAGATGCAGTCTACAGCCTACTACAGTGAGATGCAGCCTACAGTCTACTACAGTGAGATGCAGCCTACAGTCTACTACAGTGAGATGCAGTCTACAGCCTACTACAGTGAGATGCAGTCTACAGCCTACTACAGTGAGATGCAGTCTACAGCCTACTACAGTGAGATGCAGTCTACAGCCTACTACAGTGGGATGCAGTCTATAGCCTACTACAGTGAGATGCAGTCTACAGCCTACTACAGTGAGATGCAGTCTACAGCCTACTACAGTGAGATGCAGCCTACAGCCTACTACAGTGAGATACAGCCTACAGCCTACTACAGTGAGATGCAGTCTACAGCCTACTACAGTGAGATACAGCCTACAGCCTACTACAGTGAGATGCAGTCTACAGCCTACTACAGTGAGATGCAGTCTACAGCCTACTACAGTGAGATGCAGTCTACAGCCTACTACAGTGAGATGCAGTCTACAGCCTACTACAGTGAGATGCAGTCTACAGCCTACTACAGTGAGATGCAGTCTACTACAGTGAGATGCAGCCTATAGCCTACTACAGTGAGATGCAGCCTACAGCCTACTACAGTGAAATGCAGACTACAGTCAACTACAGTGAGATGCAGCCTACAGCCTACTACAGTGAGATGCAGACTACAACCTACTACAGTGAGATGCAGTCTACAACCTACTACAGTGAGATGTAGCCTACAGCCTACTACAGTGAGATGTAGCCTACAGCCTACTACAGTGAGATGCATCTACAGCCTACTACAGTGAGATACAGTCTACAGCCTACTACAGTGAGATGCAGTCTACAGCCTACTACAGTGAGATGCAGTCTACAGCCTACTACAGTGAGATGCAGTCTACAGCCTACTACAGTGAGATGCAGTCTACAGCCTACTACAGTGAGATGCAGCCTACAGCCTACTACAGTGAGATGCAGTCTACAGCCTACTACAGTGAGATGCAGTCTACAGCCTACTACAGTGAGATGCAGTCTACAGCCTACTACAGTGAGATGCAGCCTACAGCCTACTACAGTGAGATGCAGACTACAGCCTACTACAGTGAGATGCAGTCTACAGCCTACTACAGTGAGATACAGCCTACAGCCTACTACAGTGAGATGCAGTCTACAGCCTACTACAGTGAGATGCAGTCTACAGCCTACTACAGTGAGATGCAGTCTACAGCCTACTACAGTGAGATGCAGTCTACAGCCTACTACAGTGAGATGCAGTCTACAGCCTACTACAGTGAGATGCAGTCTACTACAGTGAGATGCAGCCTATAGCCTACTACAGTGAGATGCAGCCTACAGCCTACTACAGTGAAATGCAGACTACAGTCAACTACAGTGAGATGCAGCCTACAGCCTACTACAGTGAGATGCAGACTACAACCTACTACAGTGAGATGCAGTCTACAACCTACTACAGTGAGATGTAGCCTACAGCCTACTACAGTGAGATGTAGCCTACAGCCTACTACAGTGAGATGCATCTACAGCCTACTACAGTGAGATACAGTCTACAGCCTACTACAGTGAGATGCAGTCTACAGCCTACTACAGTGAGATGCAGTCTACAGCCTACTACAGTGAGATGCAGTCTACAGCCTACTACAGTGAGATGCAGTCTACAGCCTACTACAGTGAGATGCAGCCTACAGCCTACTACAGTGAGATGCAGTCTACAGCCTACTACAGTGAGATGCAGTCTACAGTCTACTACAGTGGGATGCAGTCTACAGCCTACTACAGTGAGATGCAGTCTACAGCCTACTACAGTGGGATGCAGACTACAGTCAACTACAGTGAGATGCAGTCTACAACCTACTACAGTGAGATACAGTCTACAGCCTACTACAGTGAGATGCAGTCTACAGCCTACTACAGTGAGATGCAGTCTACAACCTACTACAGTGAGATACAGTCTACAGCCTACTACAGTGAGATGCAGTCTACAGCCTACTACAGTGAGATGCAGTCTACAGCCTACTACAGTGAGATGCAGTCTACAACCTACTACAGTGAGATGCATCTACAGCCTACTACAGTGAGATGCAGCCTACTACAGTGGGATGCAGTCTACAGCCTACTACAGTGAGATGCAGTCTACAACCTACTACAGTGAGATGCAGCCTACAGCCTACTACAGTGAGATGCAGCCTACAGCCTACTACAGTGAGATGCAGCCTACAGCCTACTACAGTGAGATGCAGCCTACAGCCTACTACAGTGAGATGCAGCCTACAGCCTACTACAGTGAGATGCAGCCATGCACAGCCTATAATTAGGCCTATAGGCCCACTTCAAACAGGGGAAACCATGCCGAGTGTGAGTCGAGTATTTATTTTATTATAATATATTTTTTAGTTAGTTACGGTCTTGTCCCATCGCTGCAACTCCCGTACGGACTCGGGAGAGGTGAAGGTCAAGAGCCATGCGTCGTCCGAAACACGACCGCGCCAAGATGTACTGCATCTTGCATTGCGCCCGGCCCGCCACAGGAGTCGCTAAAGCGAGATGGGACAAGGACATCGCGGCCGGGCCAAACCCTCCCCTAACCCTGACGACGCTGGGCCAATTGTGCTCCGCCTCATGGGTCTTCCGGTCGCGGCCGGGTGCGACACAGCCTGGGATCGAACCAGGATCTGTAGTGACACAGCTAGCACTGTGATGCAGTGCCTTAGAACATGACTCTATCATGTCCAATTGCCCCCTCAGTGGTTGCTGGTTTGAAACATGGAACACAATGATGTCCACAATCGCCGACAAATACATGCGATTTCTTGCCAGGTGCCCGTCATTAACACGTGTTTACACCGATGTTCTCATAGCACTTAAAACTTGTCTTTCTTTCCCACAGTGCAGTGCATTTCAAATGCTCTTTGTTTGATGCGTGCCTAGCCAATCCTTTGGTTCTATCAATAGCATTCTTCCAGTTAGAACACCCAGCTTGGGTGAAGTCCTTGTCTGCGTTAGCATTGGACCCAACACAGAACGTTAGTAATGGGAACCAACATGCCGTATCTGCAGTAACCGAGTATACCAGCCACTCTGTTCCTACGAACCAGTTACTATTAAATTAACATTTTTGGACAGAAAACGTGAGACTAGTGTAGGGTAACCTGGGCTGTCTCCTCTGTTCCAAGATCGTCAGGAACAGTCAGAGGTGGAGGGGGCTGTGGAGCCATTATCCTGGCGTTGCTTGTGGAAGGCTGGGTAGGCACTGCACGTGGAGCTAGCTGGAGCTCGGCAGTATCATCGCTCGGTGATTTGATGTTGCTCATCGTTCTCCTTCTCCTTTTGGCTTTGCTTATATACTTTGGCGAAGACAATTTCTGATATCCATCGTGGCACTGGCAGATTAGCTGGTGTGAGCTACCTAAATGTGTACAGATGTTTGCAACATAGGGCCGTGCATTATCATGCTGAAAACATGAGGTGATGGAGGTGGATGAATGGCACGACCAATGGGCCTCGGGATCACGTCACGGTATCTCTGTGCAGTCACATTGCCATCCATAAAATGCAATTGTGTTCGTTGTCCGTAGCTTTTGCCTGCTCATACCATAACCCCACCACCACCATTGGGCACTCTGTTCACAACGTTGACATCAGCAAACCGCTTGCCCACACGACGCCATACACGTTGTCTGCCATCTGCCCGGTACAGTTGAAACCGGGATTAATCCGTGAAGAGCACACTTCCCCTGCCAGTGGCCATCAAGGTGAGCATTTTCCTCCTGAAGTCGGTTACGACGCCGAACTGCAGTCAGGTCAAGACCCTGGTGAGGACGACGAGCACTCGGATGAGCTTCCCTGAGATGGTTTCTGACATTTTGTACAGAACTTCTTCGGTTGTGCAAACCCACAGTTTCATCAGCTGTCCAGGTGGCTGGCCTCAGATGATCCCGCAGGTGAAGAAGCCGGATGTGGAGGTCCTGGGCTGGCGTGGTTACGCGTGGTCTGCAGTTGTGAGGCCAATTGGACGTACTGCCAAATTCTCTAAAATTACGTTGGAGGTGGCTTATGGTAGAGAAATTAACATGAATTACTCTGGCAACAGCTCTGGTGGACATTCCTGCAGTCAGCATGCCAATTGCACACTCCCTCAAAACTTGAGGCATATGTGGCTTTGTGTTGTGTGACAAAACTTCCCATTTTACAGTGGCTTTTTATTGCACCTGTGATGATCCTGCTGTTTAATGAATCAGCTTCTTGATATGTCACACCTGTCAGGTGGATGGATTATCTGGGATGTTTTATTTCAGCTCATGAAACATGGGACAAACACTTTACATGTTTAGTGTATATTTGACTACCTCGAGTATTTTAATCGTTTTCAAATAAACTACAAAATACAACTATTTTCTGCCCAGGTCTGCACTACATAGGTCATCTGTGCCTGTCTGTCAAAGCCCAGTGTAACTCCCTATTCATTAATTTAATGTTTTTTTATACAATGCTATCTGCACCAGTTTGGTGTGTATTGTTCAAGGTGACAACTGGATAGGAACCAATTAAGCTTGTGTTTTGTGTTCCAAGATAGATCGACTTTTGAATTGAAAATAGAAAATTGTTGCAAGATGTTTGAGATACAGAGAGGATGTTAAGAAAGTAATTTGTTGTTTTTACAAATTTAATGTCCTTTCTGGAATTTTTGCTGTTTTTATTTGAGTACAGTAGGATACTTATATGCTATATGTCAAATATGACATTCGTATTGAAAAAGTCATGTTTTATACCGAGGAGCAACAGATGTTACTGTTTATATTTTTTGTAAGCAAAAATGGTATTGATGCAAAAAATACTTGTTTGTCATGCATATACAGTACACACAAAAACAAACACTCACGCACGGTCGCTCACACAAACAAGTCTTTTTTTATGTGAATTTCAGCCCTACTGATGTATAATTGACACAGACATCTATGAAAAATAAACATACATTTGATATAATGTTGACGTTTTTTTAAAGTAGTTATTTGCCTCACACTTGAGGTCTATTTCATGTTGTCTTTTACCTCTAATGTTAGAATTGATCTGATTAAGAAATAAGAAAAAAGTAACATAAAATAATCGAACCATTGGGGGGCGCTACAGAGTCAACTTTGATAGAGAAGTTTTACGACTACCTTGTGAGAATGCGTTAAGGCTACTACCTTCCTCAACGCGTGTGTGTGTTCCTTAACATTAAGTGTGTGCTTTGAGAGAACGTCCTCTCCCTCCTCCCGTCTCCTGTTCAGTCAGACTGGAACGTCATCCTCTCAGAATTATCCTCTCACTGACTGCATGTCATATTTCTTGCCATTTTACTCACAAGTGTATATGTGTGTGTGAGAGAGAGAGAGAGTACATAAACAAGAGGGATAGCACAATTCATCAGTCATAATTTTAAATAACCTTATAATAATAACCATATAATAATAACAACCATAACCATTAGTCGCCACTGTGGTGCAGGTTGACGAGGTGGAACAAATAGTGTCTGTCCACAGCCACAGAGAGGGAATCTAAAGTTAACAATATATCAGGAGGGTCTTAATCTAAAATTAACAATATATCAGGAGGGTCTTAATCTAAAGTTAACAATATATCAGGAGGGTCTTAATCTAAAGTTAACAATATATCAGGAGGGTCTTAATCTATAGTTAACAATATATCAGGAGGGGCGTAATCTAAAGTTAACAATATATCAGGAGGGTCTTAATCTAAAGTTAACAATATATCAGGAGGGTCTTAATCTAAAGTTAACAATATATCAGGAGGGTCTTAATCTATAGTTAACAATATATCAGGAGGGTCTTAATCTAAAGTTAACAATATATCAGGAGGGGCGTAATCTAAAGTTAACAATATATCAGGAGGGTCTTAATCTAAAGTTAACAATATATCAGGAGGGTCTTAATCTATAGTTAACAATATATCAGGAGGGGCGTAATCTAAAGTTAACAATATATCAGGAGGGTCTTAATCTAAAATTAACAATATATCAGGAGGGTCTTAATCTATAGTTAACAATATATCAGGAGGGTCTTTCAGCATTATTATGTACACCATATTGTGTAACCGTTATGAACGCTCTATAGCCTACTAGGAGATATGTAAAATGGTAACATGTTCAGAATACTTCACTTTTATATATGCCTTCCTACTGAATGGAAATTATTCTAACCACCTGTTGTTGGGAAGGAGTATGGTTTGGTGATGGTAGATAGGTGGTGTGTACGTGGGAGAAGCATGGATTGTTCACTGAAGCAATAAAACGGAGCCTGATCCGCTCTCTCCAGAGCGCGCATTCCTGTTACCAACACGAGCATATATTCTCCGACAGACATGAGGGTCTTCCTGAAAACATGTGGTGGAGTTTTACACTGTCACTGTCAATAATTAACTTTCACCCAACTTCAAGGGACTCGCTCGGGTTATCACAAACAAATGTGTCTGGGGTCATGTATGTGTATCAATCATGCCAAAATGATTATGTGTATCTTCAGCCCACTATTTTGATATGATCAAAGTCACAAGTGTATGCAGCATCTAGCTTTGGTACCTGTATTAGCAATGTGTGTGTTGATTAAAAGTCATAAAACCCGCTCAGCAGCTAGAAAGAACCATACTAGTTTTATATGTATATACAGTACCAGTCAAAAGTTTGAACACACCTACTGTACTCATTCCAGGGTTTTTCTTTATTTTGTATTATTTACTACATTGTAGAATAATAGTGAAGACCTAAACACTATTAAATAAACTCATTAAAAAAAGAAAGGTCCTCTCACTGTCAACTGCTTTAATTTTCAGCAAACTTAACATGTGTAAATATTTGTATGAACATAACAAGATTCAACAACTGAGACATAAACTGAACAAGTTCCACAGACATGTGACTAACAGAAATGGAATAATGTGTCTCTGAACAAAGGGGGTGGTCAAAATCAAAAGTAACAGTTAGTATCTGGTGTGGCCACCAGCTGCATTAAGTACTGCAGTGCATCTCCTCCTCATGGACTGCACCAGATTTGCCAGTTCTTGCTGTGAGATGTTACCCCACTCTTCCACCAAGGCACCTGCAAGTTCACGGACATTTCTGGGGGAAATGGCCCTAGCCCTCACCCTCCGATCCAACAGGTCCCAGACGTGCTCAATGGGATTGAGATCCAGGCTCTTCGCTGGCCATGGCAGAACACTGACATTCCTGTCTTGCAGGAAATCCCACACAGAACAAGCAGTATGGCTGGTGGCATTGTCATGCTGGAGGGTCATGTCAGGATGAGCCTGCAAGAAGGGTACTACATGAGGAAGGAGGATGTCTTCCCTGTAACGCACAGCATTGAGATTGCCTGCAATGACAACAATCTCAGTCCGATGATGCTGTGACACACCGCTCCATACCATGACGGACCCTCCACCTCCAAATCCATCCCGCTCCAGAGTACAGGCCTCGGTGTAATGCTCATTCCGACGATAAACACGTATCCGACCACCACCCCTGGTAAGACAAAACTGCGACTCGTCAGTGAAGAGCACTTTTTGCCAGTCCTGTCTGGTCCAGCGACGGTGGGTTTGTGCCCATAGGTGACGTTGTTGCCGGTGATGTCTGTTGAGGACCTGCCTTACAACAGGCCTACAAGCCCTCAGTCCAGCCTCTCTCAGCCTATTGCGGACAGTCTGAGCACTGATGGAGGGATTGTGCGTTCCTGGTGTAACTCCGGCAGTTGTTGTTGCCATTCTGTACCTGTCCAGGTGTAATGTTCGGATGTACCGATCCTGTGCAGGTGTTGTTACACGTGGTACGCCACTGTGAGGACGATCAGTTGTCCGTCCTGTCTCCCTGTAGCGCTGTCTTAGGCGTCTCACTGTACGGACATTGCAATTTATTGCCCTGGCCACATCTGCAGTCCTCATGCCTCCTTCCAGCATGCCTAAGGCACGATCACGCAAATGAGCAGAGACCCTGGGCATCTTTCTTTTGGTGTTTTTCAGAGTCAGAAGAAAGGCCTCTTTAGTGTCCTAAATTGTCATAACTGTGACCTTAATTGCCTACCGTCTGTAAGCTGTTAGTGTCTTAACGACCGTTCCACAGGTGCATGTTCATTAATTGTTTATGGTGCATTGAACAAGCATGGGAAACAGTGTTTAAACCCTTTACAATGAAGATCTGTGAAGTTATTTGGATTTTTGCGAATTATCTTTGAAAGACAGGGTCCTGAAAAAGGGACAGGGAGTTTAAGACATGTGGAATCATGTAGTAACCAAAAAAGTGTTAAACAAATCCAAATATATTTTATATTTGAAAAATATAGTAGTAACCACCTTTTGCCTTGACAGCTTTGCACACTCTTGGCATTCTCTCAACCAGATTCATGACATAGTCACCTGGAATGTCTTTCAATTAACAGGTGTGCCTTGTTAAAAGTACATTTGTGGAATATCTTTCCTTCCTTTGAGCAAATCAGTTGTGTTGTGACAAGGTAGGGGTGGTATACAGAAGATAGCCCTATTTGGTAAAATACCAGTCCATTTTATGGCAAGAACAGCTCAAATAAGCAAAGAGAAATGACAGTCCATCATTACTTTAAGACATGAAGGTCAGCCAATACGGAACATTTCAATAACTTTTGAAGTTTCTTCAAGTGCAGTCGCAAAAACCATCAAGCGTTATGATGAAACTGGCTCTCATGAGGACCGCCACAGGAAAGAAAGACGCAGAGTTACCTCTGCCGCAGAGGATAAGTTCATTAGAGTTAACTGCACCTCAGCTTGCAGCCCAAATAAATATTCAAAGTTCAAGTAACAGGAACATCTCAACATCAACTGTTCAGGGGAGACTGGGTGAATCAGGCCTTCATGGTCGAATAGCTGCGATGAAACCACTGCTGGAGGACACCAATAAGAAGAAGAGACTTGCTTGGGCCAAGAAACACGAGTAATCGACATTAGACTGGTGGAAATCTGTCCTTTGGTCTGATGAGTCCAAATTTGAGATTTTTGGTTTCAACCGCCGTGTCTTTGCGAGGCGCAGAGTAGGTGAACGGATGTGTAGTTCCCACCATGAAGCATGGAGGTGGAGGTGTGATGGTGCTTTGCTGGTGACACTGTCGGTGATATATTTAGAATTCAAGGCACACTTAACCAGCATGGCTACCACAGCATTCTGCAGCGCTACGCCATCCCATGTGGTTTGTGCTTAGTGGGACTATCATGTGTTTTTCAACAGGATAATGACCCAACACACCTCCAGGCTGTGTAAGGGCTATTCGACCAAGAAGGAGAGTGATGGAGTGCTGCATCAGATGACCTGGCCTCCACAATCACCCGACCTCAACCCAATTGAGATGGTTTGGGATGAGTTGGACAGCAGAGTGAAGGAAAAGCAGCCAACAAGTGCTCAGCATATGAGGGAACTCCTTCAAGACTGCTGGGAAAGCATTCCAGGTGAAGCTGGTTGAGAGAATGCCAAGAGTGTGCAAAGCTGTCATCAAGGCAAAGGGTGGCTACTTTGAAGAATCTCAAATATAAAATATACACTTTTTTGTTTACTACATGATTCCATATGTGTTATTTCATAGTTTGACTTATTCACTATTATTCTACAATGTAGAAAATAGTACAAATAAAGAAAAACCCTTGACTGAGTATGTGTGTCCAAACTTTTGACTGGTACTGTATATATAACCATAATGAATGTTTAACCATTGTGTGGTGTTTGTCTGTGTGCCTTCACTCTGTCTTCCTCCTCCCTGGTCCTGCTGTTTCAATATACAATAGCACCAATAACCTGTTTGTCTCCCTGCCTGTCTGCTTGTCTCCTGCTTTTTTCACACTCTTTACCCTCTGTAGTGTGTGAAACTACACAATGTATTGCAGGACCCTGCACAATGTTATTACAGTACATTCTTTTGATACATTATTTCAATACATTGTAAAAAAAAATATATATATATATATATTTTCATGCACACATTGGGGGAGGGACACAACAAATAAATAGCTTTTCATGTGTGGCTCCTCTTACCACAATCAATCAGTATGTCAAAAATAATCTCTGCTCAGGGGACCTTAGAAAGAATGTTTGCAGAGAGAGAAGCTAGTGTGGAAGGAGCGTCTTCCACTTTGGAAGATGAAGAATTTTCAGAATATGAGGATCTGTCTCTGTCAATTTGGAGTCTGACTGTGAGTTGGAAGAAGGAGATGAGATTGACCCTCAGCCAGCCACAGCACCAGCCCGTCAGCAACCAGCTCATCAGCAGCCTGGAGGAGGAGAAATATGGATGTCAAAAAATTGTGAAAGTGAAGGGTTCTTCTTGCCCAAGGAATGAGCCACCTCGCATGGCTGCCAATGTGATAAGGATGCAACCAGGGCTGACGCAGATGGCGGTTACTCATGTGCAGGACATAAAGTCTTCTTTTGAACTGTTCATCCCAGACACCATCCAGAAAATCATTCTGGACTGCACTAATTTGGAGGAAAGGCATGTTTTTGGAGAGAGATGGTAAGAGGTTGGCCAAACTCATTTACATGCATTCTTTGGGGTTCTTATCCTTGCTGTTGTTTTCAGATCCAATGGGGAATCCACAGAACCCTGTGGGATGCAGAAACTGGCAGAGAACTTTTCCGTGCAACAATGTCTCTTCTACAAAACTTCTACATTATTTCCCGGATTATCCGTTTCGATAACCGAGACACCAGACCAGCTCGGCGGCAGTGAGACAAGGTAGCTGCAATCAGGTGAGTTTGGGACAAGTAAGTGGACCTGTTACGGTTGCCGTAGTCGTTCTCCTCCTCAGACGAGGAGGAGCATGGATCGGACCAAGATGCGGAGTGGTAGGTATTCATGTTTTAATGGACAAACAACAAACACTACAAATTACGAAACTCTACAAACGTGACTAACCTGAAAACAGTCCTGTGTGGCCCAAACACTGACACAGGAAACAAACACCCACAAAACACCAGTGAAACCCTGGCTGCCTTAGTATGACTCTCAATCAGGGACAACGATACACACCTGTCTCTGATTGAGAATCATACCAGGCCGAACACAAAATCCCAACATAGAAAAACAAACCTAGACCAACCCACCCAACTCACGCCCTGACCAACTAAAACAAATACATAACAAAGGAAAACAGGTCAGGAACGTGACAGGACCACATCCCCTGTTTTACAACCCTGGGCCCAACGTTACTGTTGATGAGCAGCTTATGCCATTTAGGGGCCGCTGCCCTTTCAGGCAGTACTTACCGTCTAAACCCGCAAAATATGGAATCAAGATCTGGGCTGCCTGTGATGCTGCTTCATCATATGCGTGGAACTTGCAAGTGTATACGGGGAAGCCAGATGGAGGAGGCTCTGAGAAGAACTAAGGGATACGGGTTGTCCTGGACGTGACATAGGGACTCCGTGGCCGCAACACCAAATGCGATAACTTTTTTACTTCGCACAAGCTGGGACAGGAGCTCCTCAAGAGGAAGCTGACAATGGTAGGAACAGTACGAAAAAACAAGCCAGAGCTTCCAACTCAGCTGTTGAATACACGGAACAGGCCTATCAATTCCTCTAAGTTTGTGTTCACGGCCGACACGTCCCTAGTGTCCTACGTGCCAAAGAAAGGCAAAAAGGTGGTACTCATGAGTGCGCTGAATAGGGATGGGAGAATATGTGGCCAGGAACATCAAAAACCTAAATCATAATTGATTATAATGCCACAAAAGGAGGGGTGGACAATTTAGACAACATGGTGACTGGCTACAGCTGCAAAAGAAGAAACCTATGCTGGACACTTGTGATATTCTTCAACATCTTGGACATCTCGGCGTAAAACGCATTTGTCATCTGGACGGCGTTGAACCCAGATTGGAACAGAGGGAAGCTCCAGAGAAGACACCTCTTTCTCGAGGAGCTGGGCAAGGCATTGGAAAGACCTCAAATCCAGATACATATCCCAAGGACCACAGCTTCTGCAGCCATGGTGAGGAGGATTCAGGAGGAGGATGCTGGTGCCCCATCCGCCCGACCCACAGAACCAACAACTTCAATACCGGAAGTAAGTGTGAGTGATGTTGTTGCATGTGTGTGTGTCTGACTCTCCTACCTTGGTCTGCTGTAACTATATATGTGAGTGAGATGTGTCTGACTCTCCTACCTTGGTCTGCTGTAACTATATATGTGAGTGAGATGTGTCTGACTCTCCTACCTTGGTCTGCTGTAACTATATATGTGAGTGAGATGTGTCTGACTCTCCTACCTTGGTCTGCTGTAACTATATATGTGAGTGAGATGTGTCTGACTCTCCTACCTTGGTCTGCTGTAACTATATATGTGAGTGAGATGTGTCTGACTCCTACCTTGGTCTGCTGTAACTATATATGTGAGTGAGATGTGTCTGACTCTCCTACCTTGGTCTGCTGTAACTATATATGTGAGTGAGATGTGTCTGACTCTCCTACCTTGGTCTGCTGTAACTATATATGTGAGTGAGATGTGTCTGACTCTCCTACCTTGGTCTGCTGTAACTATATATGTGAGTGAGATGTGTCTGACTCTCCTACCTTGGTCTGCTGTAACTATATATGTGAGTGAGTGAGATGTTAGTAAAATTCCTGAACTAAGTGTTTCCATCATTCTAGATTGCAGCCGGTAGCAACAAGAAGAAGCGCTGCGATGTGTGTGGACCCAAGAAGGACAGGAAGACACAGTACACATGCATCAAGTGAAAGAAATACATTTGCAACACACACCCACAGTAAAACTCTGTCTCATGTGGTGTGTAGACCAGCCTTAATTTGTGTTCAATGGGCTAATTTATCATTTCCATAAAATACTGTATATAAAATGAGTCCTTCTAATTTGTTCAGTTCAAAGCAATAAACATCAATAGTGATGAAAACTTTGTTTCATTTATATTTGTTCAAGATAAACATGATTTATTCCACGCATGTCTTGATTATAATTGATTTTTACGAACAAAAATCACATTTTAATTTTTAAAAATGAATAGCGGTTTTATTGATAAATGTGATCTAGCAGAGGTAAATGGCAAATATTAACCAAATATTAACTAAGTATTAAGTATGACATATTTTTACGTAAATTGTTATGGCTGTATTGTTTAAAAAAAAAAAGCCAATGTTGTGTGTCCATCAGACCCGCGAACATTGGGTAAATAACAAAAACATGAACACCACACAAGGCTTAAACCGTTTCATAAGTGGATTTTTGTTTTGGCGTTATTACACTACAATAAACATATGCAACCCCCCCAGTCAGACGTGATCAGAACTCGAGTAGCCAGAAGTGCGAGTCCATTCCTACGAAAGATGCTCCGTTGCGGAGTTTCCATCAAACGAGACTCAGGACAGAACTTTGGAGAGTGGTCGCCAGACTTCAGATCACACTGCTAACTCTGCTCAACCTCGCATTCAATTTAACAGGGGGACTCGCAGCATTCGAGTTGATTTAAAATACGGGGATCAAACCTACTGATATAAAGGGTGTAAGTTTTATTTTTTCTCTCTCTGAAATAATTTATTACAGTTGAATAACGTTGTTATATTACATTACACCTTCCAACCTGGAACCTATACATTCTTATGCCGTATTAGTTTATCATAGTGTTTTTCTTTTTAAATACGTGTGGAATCAAAACGTTCAGTCGGATCTTCATTGATTGAGTTGACGTGTAAAATGATTCATACCAGACTATGTCTATGTACAATTTTCAGTCTGAATCTACACTTCAAAGGGGATTGATTGACGGATGACCATAAAGCCATGCACGTGACACTGGTACTTTTCATCTGTGGTAAGTAGCCTTTGCGCTGAGCGCTTTGAAGGCAATTAACATTTTCCTATGCCAACCAACGGCCTAATGATTGCAATGAAAACGGTATGAGTTGTAAACTGCTCTGTGGTTGTGTCATTTATACTGTTGAATATATGTGGTGTGAACTTGCGATGCAGAATTTAAAGGTTAAAATCACAGCAACATGTGGTTACCTCAAGTATCCAGAATTAAAACAAATGGACAGAAACCTATACAGATCTACTGTAGCCTACATGGCTGAAGGACGGGACAGATGGAGGCAGAGGGTTGTGTTTACTGTCTCCAGCTCTGAGACAAGATGCCGTGTTTTTGGGGGGGATACCCATTCCCCTCCTTAGGGGTCAAAATCAAATCAAATTTTATTTGTCACATACACATGGTTAGCAGATGTTAATGCGAGTGTAACGAAATGCTTGTGCTTCTAGTTCCGACAATGCAGTAATAACCAACGAGTAATCTAACCTAACAATTTCACAACAGCTACCTTATACACACAAGTGTAAAGGGATGAAGAATATGTACATAAAGATATATGAATGAGTGATGGTACAGAACAGCATAGGCAAGATGCAGTAGATGGTATCGAGTACAGTATATACATATGAGATAATATAATGTTTACATACCCTACATTACTCAAGTGGCATTGTTTAAAGTGGCTAGTGATACATGTATTACATAAAGATGGCAAGATGCAGTAGGTGTATAGGGTACAGTATATACATATGAGATCCGTAATGTAGGGTATGTAAACATTATATTAAGTGGCATTGTTTAAAGTGGCTAGTGATACACTTCTCAGTTCACAGTTGGGCCACTGTCCTTGGTGCTAAATTCCCTGTCTTCCTGGGTGGTGTTGGAGAGGTGTCGGAGTGGGGCTTTGGGGAGGCTAACCATCAACTCTGTTTGTTGTTTATGGTTCTCCTAAAATAGCCCAGCTGAATCCGCAAATGGAGCCAGTCCACCCCACCAACGATGTTGTTGTTACAGCATCACAGGGTGTGTGGGTTGGGGGAGGGGGGGGTATTTAATCCGAGGCTGAGGACTGGTCTTTGTTAGAGGGTTCTACTTGTGAGTGTAGTCTACCCAGCAGTCTGTCATTATAGAGATACAGAGTGATCTCTTCAGAACCCTGACGCCTCTGTGTGTGACCTCTGGAGGTCAGGGGTCATTTCCATCTCCTCACATCATTGGGCCAGACTAGGTTAATTACTTTTCGTGTGTGGGTGAAAGGGACTGGCTGATCAGATGGACAAAGCTCAGCTCTTCTCTCTCTCCTCTCCCTTTCACTTTTCTCCTCCTCCTCCTCCTCCTCCTCCTCCTCCTCCTCCTCAGAAGATGCTAGAGGATGAGAGGGCTGGGGATTTTAAAGAGCAGTGGGGGGGGTGTATCTATTTTCTATAGATCGTTGACAGCTGAGGCTCCTGTCTCACACTCCAAATGTAACTGGTCTTCATTGGGTCATTTGTGTCACAGTGGTCTCCACCCATTCATTCTGAATAGCCTTGCAGGTGATTCTGCACGTGAGCCCCCACTGTAGTGATTAGTAGACGGGGAACAGCAGCTGTGTTAAGAAAGACTGTGAACAGGGACTTTCTTTACTGTGGAGTGAAAGGAGAGAAGAAAAGGCTGAACAAACTGTTCTTTTGTGAATAAATCTCCCTCTGAAAGAATGTACGTTGGTGACGAGTGTTCAGGCTTACATGAAAGAGGACAGAAGCATTCCTTATAGAACTAAAGCCTCTGTTACATAGCTTTCTTCTAGTCTCCTGGAGCACCGGTGTGTTTTTTGTGTGCAGGTGAAGGACAGGTACAGGCTGGTGCCCAGTGTTGGGAGCCCCTCTGTGAGCGGAGACTCCGGAACTCGTGGATTCAAGAACAATGGGCCAGTTAAAGCCAACCGCAGAAACCAGAAGGAGAGGGGGAGAGAAAGAGGGGGGGGGGTTATGAGAGAGAAGAAGGGTGGTGGGCAGGGATTTTTCTCTGCGAAAAAAGGAGGATGAGGAGGATGATGAGGGGGAGGACCATGAGGAGGAGGGCAATGAGGTGAGGGGGGGTGATGAGGAGGAGGATGAGGAGATATTCTCTCTAAGAACAAGAGGGTGATTGGTACTGTTGGTATCATGCTTGACCTGACCCCAGTGTACTTGATAGGGTCATATATCTTAGGATAACACAGTACCTATTGTGAACTGTGTTTTGGGGCTTGTATTTCATCGATAGTGAATGGTTGTCAGGGTCAAGTTGAGGTTGTGTTTAACAAAGTAAGTGCACTTGAAGTTAAGAGTGAAAACACAATGCGTCAGGTAAAAGTTGGGATTGTTTCCTACCAGTTGTCACTTGAAACAGTGGGTGTATGAATGAAGGTTACAATATATCGTTTTTTCTATCTCAGCCTTTTTGTCTCCGCTGATTGATGGCCATAGCCCTGTCTTGCTGTGGTCTTACATGTTAAAACCATATGAGATCATACATGCTCCTCAAGCTTTAACCACAGTTGAACCCCCTCACACAGTTGAACCCCCTCACACAGTTGAACCCCCTCCCACAGTTGAACCCCCTCCCACAGTGTTCTAATTAGCTGTTCCTCTACTGTCTACCTGTCTTCTTGGAAAGAGGGGCTGCTTTCTGGTCTACTCCCACTCTAAGAAATATAACAGACAAAACCCAGGGAGGAGAAAGCCTGGACTGTGTGGCCCCTCCAGGCCTGCCCAGCTTCTGCCTCTTCATCTCACTGCTGTATGCATCTACAACCAAGCTCTATTGTATAATGATAGGCTCTGTCATACGTCTTAAATACACCTGTATTTAAGAGTGGACGTGGGCATGACGTTCATTATGGAGCCTGAGGGGGGATGGTCAGTCCACTATAGTTTCACTGACCCCCTCCCTCGCCCTCCCTCTCCCTGCACAGTCTCCAGACTCCACTGCCTCAGTTATAATATCAAGGGACAGATGGTTGCCTAGTAAAAAACTACTCACCTTTAAACACTATCTAGCTGTTTGATGTGGTCATAAAGACAGGCCAGTGCTCACCTGTAATTGACTGGTATATAGATACCTCCATAGGGAGAGCTAAGCTAGCTGATTTAGTTTGGTGTTACAGGTGAAGAGTTTAATTCCAAAACGCTATATATCCATTTTCAGAAATGTTGGTAAATTAGCTTTTTTTGTTGAAAGAGCTTATGAAAGAGATTGGTGTTTTTTCACTATTTAATCATTGAATGGGGTTGTTCAATGATAGACATTTGTTTCATTTCAGAGAGACAAATAATCATGTTATTTTGCAAAATGCTATACATCTGCCTCACTCTTAGAGAAAGCAGTACTGCTTGATTTTACACATTAAAATGTAACATACATTTTATTTATTTTTTACAAATGATACATTTCTCACATGTGCTATTTCATAGTTTTGATGTCTTCACTGTTATTCTACAATGTAGATAATATTAAAAATAAAGAAAAATCCTTGAATGAGTAGGTGTGTCCAAACTTTTGACGGGTACTGTGTATATATTTTTTAAATAATTCAATACAGTAATATGAGATCTGTATGTAAAACATTTACATTTAAATTTTTTTGTCATTTAGCAGATGTTCTCATCAAGAGTTACTTACAGTAAGTGTATTCATCTTAAAGGAGAAGATCATCCAAAATCCAGAAACTCCAAAGTGATTCCATACGTTGAAACTATTTTCAGTGGAGTTTACACTCTGCCCATCTCTCTCCCTGTAGTGCCCTACTGAAAGAGCTGCAAAAAACGGATCATGTAACTCGTAACATTGTTGGAAGCAGGCGTCACTCTGCTCCCGTTGCCAGTGAATTCATGATTCAGAAATCTGCGAATTGGGGACAAATTCATTGTTTTATTGAAAGCATACTGGCCGAATTAGCTATTTTTGTCAAAGTACTATTGGTTATGAGTCAGGAAATGTGTACTTTTCCACCTTAAACAGTTGCGGTTTACTTTATGTCATTATTTCATGTAGCCGACTGCCACAGCAGTGGAGATGGGTAACAACTGTTCATGTTTGCCCTCGTGGGGAAAAACCGTGCTACATAGAAACACGATATGCCCTTATATGGAACTTGATGTCAAGATGTAAATTCTCCTGCAGTCAACCTTATTTCACTGTGTGTGTGTGTAGCAAGCACTTCAGCAACGATGCATATGACCAAGATATGCTATCTGAAATGACAAGATATGCAATCTGAAATTACAAGATATGCAATCTGAAATGACAAGATATGCAATCTGAAATTACAAGATATGCAATCTGAAATTACAAGATATGCAATCTGAAATTACAAACAGTTCTTGTGCTGACTTTGCCCCCAGAGTCAGTTTGGAACTCGGGAAGTGAGTGTTGCAACCGAGGACAGACGGTTTTTATACGCTTCAGCACCCGGCGGGCCCGTTCTGTGAGCTTGTGTGGCCTACCACTTCGCAGCTGAGCCGTTGTTGCTCCTAGATGTTTCCACTTCACAATAACAGCACTTACAGTTGACCGGGGCAGCTTTAGCTGGGCAGAAATTTGAAACACTGACTTGTTAGAAAGGTGGCATCCTATGACGGTGTCACGTTGAAAGTCACTGTGCTCTTCAGTAAGGCCATTCTAGTGCCAATGTTTGTCTATGGAGATTGCATGGCTGTGTGCTCTGTTTTATACACCTGTCAGCAACGGGTGTGGCTGAAATAACTGAATCCACTAATTTGAAGGCGAGTCCACATACTTTTGTATATATAGTGTATGTAGCCTAGCCTGATTCTTGAAGTTGGAGGTGCTCTTAATATGTTATTACCATTGCACCTTGACATGTAGACATAGAGGCTGAGATACTCTACAGGTTAACACATGGACCCTATGTATTTATTATGGGGGGGGTTAAATAAAAGGTTAGATCACTCGTTAGATAACTGTCCGTTAGGCCCAGCTGGAACAGGGGTGTGTCTCCAATTCATTTTTGGAATACCGATTTTTTTTTCTCTCAGGAAACCATAGTTTATGTGATTCCTGTAATATTTATGAAGGACATTGTAAACAAGGATGGTAAAATTGTCACACAAGCATGTAACAGTGTATGGAGGTGTATGATCAATACAAAATTATAAAAAAACTTCTCGGCTCTGCCATAAAATTGGAAGAAAAATTGAATTAGTCTGTCTGCCATTGAAAATCATTATGGCTTAAAATGATTAGTATAAATCTGAAAATGTATTAGTTTTACTTAAAGTAAAATGGTTTGACAGCAATGGAGTATAAAATTACAGTTAGTTGGGAACAGGTCTTTGATGTCCCAATACCCTGGCATTGGGTCTTTGAACCGAAATATAAAACAATTGACACATCAATCCGTCCATTTCAATTTAAGCTATTATATAAAATACTTGCTACAAAAATAATTCTCAATATATGGGGCATATAACAGTCAGCCCTGTGCAGACTGCCACGAGGAAACAGAATCTATAGAACATATTTTCTGGTACTGTCCATCGGTGGCTCGCTTTTGGAGTCCAGGAATGGTTGTTATGTTATAATATCCGGTTTCAGATTGACCTGCAAACTGTATTGTTAGGGGATCTGATAAACCACCATGGGATCAATGGGATATATCATTATACTCTGGGGTAAAGTATTTATTTTTAGGGCGATATCACTAGACATTTTACAAATAGGAAGGTTCAGGACCTGTGTAAGACATCACAGTAAAATGGAGTGATGTGTTGCAAAATAAAATAGTAAAATGGCATTATACTGGGAAAGATGTGTTAATCTGTGAACATCGGAGGTAAGATCACAATGAATAGTGGATTGGCCGCTGTGGGTGAAAATACAGCACTTACAGAAAGAATCAAATCCATCTATTGTGAGAAGAGTAAAGTAGGAATATATGTAGAATTATGTAACTAGATGTACTGTACATGTGAGCAAAAATAGCTGTAACAAGCAGTAGAAGTATTGTTGTCCGTTAGTTTAATCCAATCAGGGTAGAGATGGTAGGGTTGGGGAAAAATATATATATACATAAAAATGCAGACAATTAAATTGATAGAACCCTGTACTTGACCTGGATGGTTGGAGCTGTCTGGCTGGTGTTGGTGAGGCAGGAAGCAGAAGACCCACTGCAGGGTTTTTATTTTAAGGCTCTTGGAGCAGGTGCAGGTATTTACAAAATATACAAATCATCCAACAAGATGCTGGACCAGGCTGAAAGTAAATTATATATATATATTTTTTTAACTAGTCAAATGACTATAAAGACTGAAGAGCAGTCTGGCTAGCTCCTTAGGGCTCAGAACAACCCTAACTAACCCACGCAGAGCCAGGCGGCCATCTTCCACTCCCATAAAGCTCTACACCTGAGTATACAGTATATACCCTGGCAGAGACCAGGTGACAGGAAACACTTGTATTAATAGAAAACACTTTGTCAAACTAAGCCAATAAACACTTAGCAAAGTAAACAACAATACAATAGCAGTTTAGATACTATGACCTGTACGATACAGACATATTATAACGGCTTTCATATTCGTCCTCCTCCTCGGACGAGGAGAGGCGAGACGGATCGGACCAATACGCGGAGTGGTTAGTGTTCATAATGATTTAATATAACAAAACTGAACACTGAATTACAAAACAAATAAACGAAGTGCAGAAACCTATACAGTACCGTGTGGTGAAAAACACAAACACAGAAACAAACACCCACAAAACACGTGAAACCCAGTCTGCCTAAGTATGATTCCCAATCAGGGACAACGATTGACAGCTGCCTCTGATTGAGAATCATACCAGGCCGAACACAAAAATCCCAACATAGAAAATCAACCATAGACAAACCCACCCAACTCACGCCCTGACCAACTAAATAAATACAAGACAAAGGAAAACAGGTCAGGAACGTGACACATATATAGAATACTTTTAAAACAGCTGGACTAGAGCATAAACTCTTTCCCGCCAATTAGTACCCCAATTAGTAACGGAATGTCCCTTAATGAGCAGACCATGGTCACCTGTGCGCTTGGTGGCCACGCCCCTCCACATGCTACAAGACAGATCTCACACAAACATTTGTAAGTGCTGCTTCAGACTGGCAAACAGTACTGCTTTACACTGGCAAATAGTACTGCTTTAGACTGGAAAATAGTACAGATTTAGACTGGCAAATAGTACTGCTTTAAACTGACAAATAGTACAGATTTAGACTGGCAAATAGTACTGCTTTAAACTGACAAATAGTACAGATTTAGACTGGCAAATAGTCCTGCTTTAAACTGAAAACTAGTACTGCTTTAAACTGACAAATAGTACTGCTTTAGACTGGCAAATAGTACTGCTTTAGACTGGCAAATAGTACTGCTTTAGACTGGCAAATAGTACTGCTTTAGACTGGCAAATAGTACTGCTTTAGACTGACAAATAGTACTGCTTTAGACTGGCAAATAGTACTGCTTTAAACTGACAAATAGTACTGCTTTAAACTGACAAATAGTACTGCTTTAAACTGGCAAATAGTACTGCTTTAGACTGGCAAATAGTACATTTACATTTAAGTCATTTAGCAGACGCTCTTATCCAGAGCGACTTACAAATTGGTGCATTCACCTTATGATATCCAGTGGAACAACCACTTTACAATAGTGCATCTAAATCTTTTAAGGGGGGGGGTTTAGAAGGATTACTTTATCCTATCCTAGGTATTCCTTAAAGAGGTGGGGTTTCAGGTGTCTCCGGAAGGTGGTGATTGACTCCGCTGACCTGGCGTCGTGAGGGAGTTTGTTCCACCATTGGGGTGCCAGAGCAGCGAACAGTTTTGACTGGGCTGAGCGGGAACTGTACTTCCTCAGAGGTAGGGAGGCGAGCAGGCCAGAGGTGGATGAACGCAGTGCCCTTGTTTGGGTGTAGGGCCTGATCAGAGCCTGAAGGTACGGAGGTGCCGTTCCCCTCACAGCTCCATAGGCAAGCACCATGGTCTTGTAGCGGATGCGAGCTTCAACTGGAAGCCAGTGGAGAGAGCGGAGGAGCGGGGTGACGTGAGAGAACTTGGGAAGATTGAACACCAGACGGGCTGCGGCGTTCTGGATGAGTTGTAGGGGTTTAATGGCACAGGCAGGGAGCCCAGCCAACAGCGAGTTGCAGTAATCCAGACGGGAGATGACAAGTGCCTGGATTAGGACCTGCGCCGCTTCCTGTGTGAGGCAGGGTCGTACTCTGCGAATGTTGTAGAGCATGAACCTACAGGAACGGGTCACCGCTTTGATGTTAGTTGAGAACGACAGGGTGTTGTCCAGGATCACGCCAAGGTTCTTAGCACTCTGGGAGGAGGACACAATGGAGTTGTCAACCGTGATGGCGAGATCATGAAACGGGCAGTCCTTCCCCGGGAGGAAGAGCAGCTCCGTCTTGCCGAGTTTCAGCTTGAGGTGGTGATCCGTCATCCACACTGATATGTCTGCCAGACATGCAGAGATGCGATTCGCCACCTGGTTATCAGAAGGGGGAAAGGAGAAGATTAATTGTGTGTCGTCTGCATAGCAATGATAGGAGAGACCATGTGAGGATATGACAGAGCCAAGTGACTTGGTGTATAGCGAGAATAGGAGAGGGCCTAGAACAGAGCCCTGGGGGACACCAGTGGTGAGAGCACGTGGTGCGGAGACAGATTCTCGCCACGCCACCTGGTAGGAGCGACCTGTCAGGTAGGACGCAATCCAAGCGTGGGCCGCGCCGGAGATGCCCAACTCGGAGAGGGTGGAGAGGAGGATCTGATGGTTCACAGTATCAAAGGCAGCCGATAGGTCTAGAAGGATGAGAGCAGAGGAGAGAGAGTTAGCTTTAGCAGTGCGGAGCGCCTCCGTGACACAGAGAAGAGCAGTCTCAGTTGAATGACTAGTCTTGAAACCTGACTGATTTGGATCAAGAAGGTCATTCTGAGAGAGATAGCAGGAGAGCTGGCCAAGGACGGCACGTTCAAGAGTTTTGGAGAGAAAAGAAAGAAGGGATACTGGTCTGTAGTTGTTGACATCGGAGGGATCGAGTGTAGGTTTTTTCAGAAGGGGTGCAACTCTCGCTCTCTTGAAGACGGAAGGGACGTAGCCAGCGGTCAAGGATGAGTTGATGAGCAAGGTGAGGTAAGGGAGGAGGTCTCCGGAAATGGTCTGGAGAAGAGAGGAGGGGATAGGGTCAAGCGGGCAGGTTGTTGGGCGGCCGGCCGTCACAAGACGCGAGATTTCATCTGGAGAGAGAGGGGAGAAAGAGGTCAAAGCACAGGGTAGGGCAGTGTGAGCAGAACCAGCGGTGTCGTTTGACTTAGCAAACGAGGATCGGATGTCGTCGACCTTCTTTTCAAAATGGTTGACGAAGTCATCCGCAGAGAGGGAGGGGGGGGGGGAGGGGGAGGAGGATTCAGGAGGGAGGAGAAGGTGGCAAAGAGCTTCCTAGGGTTAGAGGCAGATGCTTGGAATTTAGAGTGGTAGAAAGTGGCTTTAGCAGCAGAGACAGAAGAGGAAAATGTAGAGAGGAGGGAGTGAAAGGATGCCAGGTCTTCACGGAGGCGAGTTCTCCTCCATTTCCGCTCGGCTACCCGGAGCCCTGTTCTGTGAGCTCGCAATGAGTCGTCGAGCCACGGAGCAGGAGGGGAGGACCGAGCCGGCCTGGAGGATAGGGGACATAGAGAGTCAAAGGATGCAGAAAGGGAGGAGAGGAGGGTTGAGGAGGCAGAATCAGGAGATAGGTTGGAGAAGGTTTGAGCAGAGGGAAGAGATGATAGGATGGAAGAGGAGAGAGTAGCGGGGGAGAGAGAGCGAAGGTTGGGACGGCGCGATACCATCCGAGTAGGGGCAGAGTGGGAAGTGTTGGATGAGAGCGAGAGGGAAAAGGATACAAGGTAGTGGTCGGAGACTTGGAGAGGAGTTGCAATGAGATTAGTGGAAGAACAGCATCTAGTAAAGATGAGGTCAAGCGTATTGCCTGCCTTGTGAGTAGGGGGGAAGGTGAGAGGGTGAGGTCAAAAGAGGAGAGGAGTGGAAAGAAGGAGGCAGAGAGGAATGAGTCAAAGGTAGACGTGGGGAGGTTAAAGTCACCCAGAACTGTGAGAGGTGAGCCATCCTCAGGAAAGGAACTTATCAAGGCGTCAAGCTCATTGATGAACTCTCCAAGGGAACCTGGAGGGCGATAAATGATAAGGATGTTAAGCTTGAAAGGGCTGGTAACTGTGACAGCATGGAATTCAAAGGAGGCGATAGACAGATGGGTCAGGGGAGAAAGAGAGAATGTCCACTTGGGAGAGATGAGGATCCCAGTGCCACCACCCCGCTGACCAGAATCTCTCGGGGTGTGCGAGAACACGTGGGCAGACGAGGAGAGAGCAGTAGGAGTAGCAGTGTTATCTGTGGTAATCCATGTTTCCGTCAGTGCCAAGAAGTCGAGGGACTGGAGGGAAGCATAGGCTGAGATGAACTCTGCCTTGTTGGCCGCAGATCGGCAGTTCCAGAGGCTGCCGGAGACCTGGAACTCCACGTGGGTCGTGCGCGCTGGGACCACCAGGTTAGAGTGGCAGCGGCTACGCGGTGTGAAGCGTTTGTATGGTCTGTGCAGAGAGGAGAGAACAGGGATAGACAGACACATAGTTGACAGGCTACAGAAGAGGCTACGCTAATGCAAAGGAGATTAGAATGACAAGTGGACTACACGTCTCGAATGTTCAGAAAGTTAAGCTTACGTTGCAAAAATCTTATGGACTAAAATGATTAAAATGATACAGTACTGCTGGCTGGTGAAGTAGGCTAGCTAGCAGTGGCTGCGTTGTTGACTTTGTTTGAAAGTGTAGCTGGCTAGGTAACCTCGATAACTGGCTAGGTAACCTCGATAACCTCGATAATTACTCTAAACTACACAATTATCTTAGATACAAAGACAGCAAAGACAACTATGTATCTAGCTAACACTACACTAATCAAATCGTTCCGTTGTAATGTATTATTAGTTTCTACAGTGCTGCTAGTCGGTAGAAGTTGACTAGCTAGCTAGCAGTTGTTGACTAGGTAGGAGAACGGTGGCGCGGCGGACGAAAATAGCTGGCTAGCTAACCTCGATAATTACTCTAAACTAC
Source organism: Salvelinus namaycush (assembly GCF_016432855.1). Taxonomy (NCBI): domain Eukaryota; kingdom Metazoa; phylum Chordata; class Actinopteri; order Salmoniformes; family Salmonidae; genus Salvelinus; species Salvelinus namaycush. The sequence continues at coordinate 43,952,879 of NC_052322.1, forward strand.
ACAATTATCTTAGATACAAAGATACAATCTTAGATACAATTATCTTAGATATCTTAGATACAAAGACAGCAAAGACAACTATGTAGCTAGCTAACACTACACTAATCAAGTCGTTCCGTTGTAATGTAATAGTTTCTACAGTGCTGCTATTCGGTAGAAGTTGGCTAGCTGGCTAGCTAGCAGTGTTGACTACGTTAGAAGGACGAAAATAGCTGGCTAGCTAACCTCGATAATTACTCTAAAGTACACAATTATCTTTGATACAAAGACGGCTATGTAGCTAGCTAAGAAAAATTGCTCAGATCAAACAAATCAAACCGTTGTACTGTAATGAAATGTAATATTGCCTGTGGAGCGAAGCGAAGTGCGACCAGTCGCTCCAACCCGGAAGTCCAATAGTACTGCTTTAGACTGACAAATAGTACTGCTTTAAACTGACAAATAGTACTGCTTTAAACGGACAAATAGTACTGCTTTAAACTGACAAATAGTACTGCTTTAAACTGGCAAATAGTACTGCTTTAGACTGGCAAATAGTACTGCTTTAGACTGACAAATAGTACTGCTTTAGACTGACAAATAGTACTGCTTTAGACTGACAAATAGTACTGCTTTAAACTGACAAATAGTACTGCTTTAAACTGGCAAATAGTACTGCTTTAAACTGACAAATAGTACTTTAGACAAGCAACATAACCAACACACTTTCTGATTAGAATAGATCAAGTGCAGGTAACAAGGTGAGGTGACCAAGCAATTATATCTCCAGGTATACTGTGAAATGGGACTAGTGCGTGCAGTTTGAAGGATGTTGCTAACTAACGCCAGCGCAATTGCTAGTTCCAGTCATTGCCCTAATGCTCGTTAGCATCGTCTTGCGAAACTACCTCTTAACTTCCTTCATACTAGACAACAGAGACATACAAATGGTATCCACAAGTTCTTTTGACTCTGGGGAAGTAGATAAAGGATCTCATTGCCAAAATCCCAAAGTATCCCTTTAAAAAAGCTAGGTGAGACAACCACATATAACAGTCAAATATACAGAATGCGAACATTCCATTCCAGCTGAACAATAGATATAGCGTTTAGCAAAAAACACATTTTCATACAAATCTAAACATTTAAATAAAACATCTGGCAACGGTAATACTTTACAAACACATGAAGGTGCCCATAAGCAATCGTTTCTGATGAAAACACCCAAATGTGAAACATTTGTGGATGTATCGTTTTGTAAAGAAACTCTTTATGTGGATGTAGGTTGTGTGAAACCTACATTCTTACCTCTTCCTTGTTTCATTACTCATCTCTAGTGATGAGACCTGGAGAGAAATGACAGGAAGTGTCTGGCTTATCCAGGTCATCTCTCTGTGTCCCAAGGGACAGGAAGGGTCAGCTGCTGGTCTTGGTTCAACTGAAATGGAAAGAAAAATTACTTCCTACCATCACACATATGAACGGAGGCATGTTCAGGCTCAGTCATACACAGTACACACACACACACACACACACACACACACACACACACACACACACACACACACACACACACACACACACACACACACACACACACACACACACACACACACACACACACACACACACACACACACACACACATGTATTTCCATTTAAAATCATATTTTCCCAACCCCTAACCCTATATCTTACCCTAGCCTTAACCCATAACCCTAACCTAATTTTAACCCTAATTGTAACCTTAAAATAGCCTTTGTCCTCATGGGATGTGGGAAATGTTCTTTGTTTTACTATCCTTGAGGGGGATTTTAGATCCCCACAAGGTTATAAGAACCAACTAATACACACACACACACACACACACACACACACACACACACACACACACACACACACACACACACACACACACACACACACACACACACACACACACACACACACACACAGAACAGACTTTCCCTAATCTCAAGGTTATTCAGAGATTGTACATTAAATCAATTTAAATACCAGACAGATTTACACAAAAGTCTTTGATTGTGTCTCTGATAAAATGTATCAGGAAAATGGAGTGCGCTTGGAGTATAACACAATTACAAATCCCCTATGTACTTTCTAAGTAGAAACACGTGTGAGTAGTTTGGGGCGGCAGGTTCGAGCGTTGGGCCAGTAACCCGAAAGGTAGCTCAATCGAATCCTTAAGCTGACGAGGTAAAAATCTGTCGTTCTGCCCCTGAACAGGGCAGTTAACCCACTGTTCCTAGGCTGTCATTGTAAATAAGAATTAGTTCTTAACAGACTTGCCTAGTTAAATAAAAGTGGTTCTTTTTTTTAGCTGATGTCTGGCCTCAGTGGAGAATTTGAGTGAATCTCCATCCATCACTCCAGCTGGTGAAAGGGCAAACGGAGAGCACTAGTCAGTAAATCAAACCCACAGCCACTTGACAGGCTGGCTGCAGCCAACATCTGCTGCACATGTGTGTCTGACTGCCCACGTAGACTTACACTGAATAATAGCATCGCCAGGGGCTGGTGACTGAGCAGGTCTGGGACTTGGGAGTACCAAAGGGCATAGGAGGTATGGCAAGGGTCCGGGGCTGTAACAGGACTCTGGAGACCGGAGTGGAAGAACCAGGGTGATTTACACCCAGCAGGAGCAGATGCTTCTCTGTGGCAGGCCTCGTTACTCTTAACGACTGGGTAAGTAACTAGGCAGGGCTCTCTCAGCACAGCACTACGGTAACAAGGGTCACTCAGGAGTTCTGCTTTACATCCCTACTCGGACAATCTGCCTAACGCCCCCCCCTCCCCCGGGGAATCACCATCTACATGGAGATTCCCAGGATTCCATGCTGGAAGGGAGGAGAGGAAGGAGGAGAGAGGCGTTTTTCTCTGGATGTGGGAGTGGATGGCTCATTAGAAGAGACCAGAGAGAGAGGGGAGGGAGAAGAGAGAGAGACCAGAGAGAGAGGTGATGGAGGAGAGAGAGAGACCAGAGAGAGAGGCGAGGGATAAGAGAGAGAGACCAGATAGAGAGGGGAGGGAGGACAGAGAGAGAGACCAGATAGAGAGGGGAGGGAGGACAGAGAGACCATAGAGAGAGGGAAGGGAGGAGAGACCAGAGAGAGAGGGGAGGGAGGAGAGATCAGAGAGAGAGGGGAGGGAGGAGAGAGAGAGACCAGAGAGAGAGGGGAGGGGGAGAGACTAGAGAGAGAGGGGAGGGAGGAGAGAGACCAGAGAGAGAGGGGAGGGAGGAGAGAGACCAGAGAGAGAGGGGAGGGAGGAGAGAGAGAGGCCAGAGAGAGAGAGGGGAGGGAGGAGTGAATATATACTTATTAGTGGGAGGGATTAAAATCAAAGGCTGTTGACTTTCTCCGGCCCTGTGGAGGCTAGTTTGCTCTGTGGAGGCTAGTTTGCTCTGTGGAGGCTAGTTTGACTTTCTCCCCTGTGGAGGCTAGTTTGCTCTGTGGAGGCTAGTTTGACTTTCTCCTGCCCTGTGGAGGCTAGTTTGCTCTGTGGAGGCTAGTTTGCTCTGTGGAGGCTAGTTTGACTTTCTCCTGCCCTGTGGAGGCTAGTTTGCTCTGTGGAGGCTAGTTTGACTTTCTCCTGCCCTGTGGAGCCTAGTTTGCTCTGTGGAGGCTAGTTTGCTCTGTGGAGGCTAGTTTGCTCTGTGGGGGATAGTTTGCTCTGTGGAGGCTAGTTTGCTCTGTGGAGGATAGTTTGCCAGTTCTATACTTCCCTGTGCTTTTTCAAAGCCACACCCACATTCAGGTCAGGAACAGGATGCCAAGCAGGGACGTTTGTCTGTCTGCAGCGTTACTCTTATTCTGTTTACTCACTTCCCACGCAAGCTGTGCCAAGAGCTCCAAATGCTGTCATCAACTATCTAAAAACAAGTGTTCTAGATGTAGAGCCTCCGTAGCTCTCTCTTGGGGGGGGGGGGGTGCAATCTCCCTTTCATATTTTATGACTGTCTGTCTGTGTATGCGTGTACTGTATGTGATTGTGTTTGTCTTGGTGATTGGTTCCAGTGTTTACACCCAGGAAGGTGCTGACAGCGGATTCCTTTTCGTCTTTGTCACCCAGTCAGATTGGAATGTTTCTTCTTGATGTCACATCGCCATCCGCCCCCTGTCTGTCTCCAAACACAACCCAGTGACATGTCAAAGAGATCAGGTCCCTGCTGCTCTCACCGTGGAGACAACGACTGGAGGTTTTTATTCTTTACACTCCCCCAGCTGATCCAGGAACACATAGTGCTAAACAACTTTATTGACCGTTGAGGAAAAGTAGAAGAGACAGGACAAAGTGAGTCACCAGCTGACAGGCACAGCCGTCCAGGACAGGCAGTGGGGTTTAGCGTAGAAGACGATTACTGTACACACACACACAGAGAGAGACAGAGACAGAGAGAGACAGAGACAGAGAGAGACAGAGACAGAGAGAGAGAGAGAGATGAGGTGAGAAAAGCCCATCTGGTCCAGGCCATTACAGGCAGATTAGCTGGGGAAAAGGCCGACTGCAGACCAGAGAGAATGCTGGGAGCTGTTCAGTCTAATCTAATTACACTTGTTTTCGGAAGAGGTGGAAATAACTATTATTATACACATAATAAACCACATTAGCAGTGCAGAGTACATGTGCAGTTCAGTATAGTCCAGAGCAGAGGAGAGGAAACAATCACTGAAATGTCCTGTTGACTGAGTTTTTATAATGATGTTCTGAGCACATTACATTTTTATGGATTTGATCTCTTTAATTCTGCCAAATTTTTCATTCAATCTTGTAAGTGGCAGATGTTTCTACTTGTTAGCACCTAGCTCAACAGTAGGACGTGTACTTCTGGTCTGTGGCTAATGCTAGGCTAGGCTAATAGCTCAATGACAGGTCTTGTCTCAACCTCTCCTAATCTGTGGCTAGGCTAGCTCAACAGAAGGACGTCTGGTCTGTGGCTAATGCTAGGCTAGGCTAATAGCTCAACAGCAGGGCTTGTATCTCAACCTCGACTGGTCTGTGGGTAGGCTATACAACAGCACTATCTCCTAGTAGTGGGCTCCCAAATGGCACAGCGGTCTAAGGCACTGCATCTCAGTGCTAGAGGCGTCACTACAGACACCCTGGTTTGAATCCAGGCTGTATCACAACCGGCAGTGATTGGGAGTCCTATAGGGCGGCACACAATTGGCCCAGTGTCGTCCGGGTTTGGCAGGTGTAGGCCGTCATTGTAAATAATAATTTGTTCTTAAATGACTTGCCTAGTTAAATAAAGGTTCAATAAATAAATAAAAAGTAGTCTGTGGCTAGGCTATAGCCCAACAGCAGTGCTTTGTTAGCTCTGAGATATGCCTCCCTCTCAGCTGTCAGCCTGGCCTGCATTCCTCCCTGGCCCTGCCTGTCCATGTATGGGTAGGAGGAGAAAATGGCAGACAGAGAGCTGCTGAGATGAGAAAGCAACACTGCTGCCTAGTCAACAGATCAACCATTTAACTCACTCTGCTGCCTAGTCAACCATCAACCATTTAACTCACACTGCTGCCTAGTCAACCATCAACCATTTAACTCACTCTGCTGCCTAGTCAACCATCAACCATTTAACTCACTCTGCTGCCTAGTCAACCATCAACCATTTAACTCACACTGCTGCCTAGTCAACCATTTAACTCACACTATTGCCTAGTCAACCATCACCATTTAACTCACACTGCTGCCTAGTCAACCATCACCATTTAACTCACACTGCTGCCTAGTCAACCATCAACCATTTAACTCACTCTGCTGCCTAGTCAACCATCAACCATTTAACTCACACTGCAGCCTAGTCAACCATTTAACTCACACTATTGCCTAGTCAACATCAACCATTTAACTCACACTGCTGCCTAGTCAACTATTGAACTCACTCTGCTGCCTAGTCAACCATTTAACTCACTCTGTTGCCTAGTCAACCATTTAACTCACTCTGTTGCCTAGTCAACCATTTAACTCACTCTGCTGTCTAGTCAACCATTTAACTCACTCTGCTGCCTAGTCAACCATCAACCATTTAACTCACTCTGCTGTCTAGTCAACCATTTAACTCACTCTGCTGCCTAGTCAACCATCAACCATTTAATTCACTCTGCTGCCTAGTCAACCATCAACCATTTAATTCACTCTGCTGCCTAGTCAACCATCAACCATTTAATTCACTCTGCTGCCTAGTCAACCATCAACCATTTAACTCACTCTGCTGCCTAGTCAACCATCAACCATTTAATTCACTCTGCTGCCTAGTCAACCATCACCCCATTTCCACCAGTATGTTATTATAGCATCAAGTGGGATTTTTTATTTTGACTTATTTCCGTATGACAGAAAGAGATTAATGGTTACTCATCACATACAGGTCCTCTTCTCACACACTGTGCTTTGATCAAAATAACTCTCACCCTGGAGAAATACATACTGAAATTAAAAAGTATTTCAGTTGGAGGACGGTTAAACATTATATAACCTGGTGAGCCAATAGTGTTGTGTTCTGGAGGGACTATGACATCAACTCTCCTCAGTCTCTGTCCAGGGACTGGGACACGGGTGTTAGATGTCTGTGAAAGCTCTCCAACACAGACAGACAGACAGACAGACAGGCAGGCAGACAGGCAGGCAGGCAGGCAGGCAGGCAGGCAGGCAGGCAGGCAGGCAGGCAGGCAGGCAGGCAGGCAGGCAGGCAGGCAGGCAGGCAGGCAGGCAGGCAGGCAGACAGACAGACAGACAGACAGACAGACAGACAGACAGACAGACAGACAGGATAAAAGAGTTTAGGAGAGGCCCTGAAATTATAGCCTGTACATCAGTCTATCCCCCCCACTCCCATCTCCCCTCTTCTTAGACAATACACACACGCTTGAGTATGTGCCAACAACCAAAATAGATATCATGTTGAGCCTGGATGAGTTCTCTCCATGTCTCTACAAACGCTTTGTATTAGGCTTTATCTCCATCTCTCTCCCCCTCTCTCTCTCTCTCTCTCTCACTCTCTCGCTCTCCATCTCTCTTTCTCTCTATCTCTCTTCATCTCTCTCTCTCTCCATCTCTGTCTCTCTCTCATCTCTTTCTCTCCATCTCTATCTCTCTATCTCTTTCCATCTCTCTATCTCTCTCCATCTCTCTCTCTCTCCATTTCTCCATCTCTCTCTCGATCTCTCTTTCCATCTCTCTATCTCTCTCCATCTCTCCATCTCTCTCCATTTCTCCATCTCTTTCCATCTCTCTATCTCTCTCCATCTCTCCATCTCTCTCCATTTCTCCATCTCTCTCCATTTCTCTTTCCATCTCTCTATCTCTCTCCATCTCTCCATCTCTCTCTCTCTTTACTCCTCATGACCAGAGACTGTAGCCTTTTCACCAGAGGAAGGAAAAGTTTATTGTTGCAGTCAGGCCATTTAGTTTGTTGTTGGTCTTGTTTTAAGCAATCTCTCTATTTCTCTCTATTTCTCTCTATTTCTCTCCATCTCTCTCCTCTCTCTCCATCTCTCTCTATCTCTCTCCATCTCTCTCTCTCATCTCTTTCTCTCCATCTCTATCTCTCTATCTCTTTCCATCTCTCTATCTCTCTCCATCTCTCTCTCTCTCCATTTCTCCATCTCTCTCTCGATCTCTCTTTCCATCTCTCTATCTCTTTCCATCTCTCCATCTCTCTCCATTTCTCCATCTCTCTCCCTATCTCTCTCTATCTCTCTTTCCATCTCTCTATCTCTCTCCATCTCTCCATCTCTCTCTATCTTTACTCCTCATGACCAGAGACTGTAGCCTTTTCACCAGAGGAAGGAAAAGTTTATTGTTGCAGTCAGGCCATTTAGTTTGTTGTTGCTCTTGTTGTTGCTCAACAGGACAGTGAATGTTGATAACATTACTACATCATTACGATAACAACAACAAAGACAGGTGTTTAACTTATTCCCATCATTGTCTGTGTACACAACTGCACTGTTTGCATAGGAAACATATGATCTTGACTTTTTCTCAGGTACAGTCATTATGTGTTGAGTAAATGCCAAGTGTATCACTGTGGTGTGTGTGTGTGTGTGTGTGTGTGTGTGTGTGTGTGTGTGTGTGTGTGTGTGTGTGTGTGTGTGTGTGTGTGTGTGTGTGTGTGTGTGTGTGTGTGTGTGTGTGGGGGGGGGTGCGTGTGTGTGGGGGGGCGTGCGTGTGTGTGTGGGGGGGGGGGGGGGGGGGGGGGCGTGTGTGTGTGTGTGTGTGTGTGTGTGTGTGTGTGTGTGTGTGTGTGTGTTCGGTGCCTGGCAGTAGCACCAGTGTGAGACTTGTCTGATTGCCAGGTTTCCTGTGTTTCAGTTGAAATCTCCTCGGGACTTTTCCCAGGAGACTCACAGTCCAAAGCAGTCCTAAAACTGTCACAATATGCAGCATACTGAATACTGAATGTAGATTCTTCATGTTTATCTCTGTGTGTGTTGCATGTTTCCGCTTCCTGTAACTACAGAGCACATTAGAAGCACCTGTTACAGACAGACAGACAGAGCCTGTCAGTAAGACCCTGCCAGACCTCCTCTCTGGCCCTTCTCGTCAGACTGAGGGCCTTCAGGTCCCACTAGTGCTTCACTAGGAATTTATTTCAGGATGTTGACGGCTGTTGGGTGTCATAAACGTTTATTTTCAATCACCCCACACCAGGGTTTCCGTGGTGTGGCGCCAGACAACGTGACCCGGGAAGATTTTAATTTAGCGACCATTTGAGAAATTTACCCGGACACATACGCAATGAGTGCGTAACCCATTAGACTGCTCAGAATGACATCACAGAAATCACATTTGGATGACGGTAATTCATCTTAACAGAACATGCAACTCCTGTAATGAAGCAGCTGATAAAATGTTATTTTCAAACATTTGCCAAAATGCGATTAGCAGGAAAACAGCATTATAAACAGCACCACCTGATGACAGCGGTTCCATATGTGACAAATATGAAAATATCTGTTAGAAACTTAGAAAGAGGGGGAATCTAAAGATGTAAAAAACTAGGATGGTTTAACATGACTAGAATTGTTCATTGGGGTTCTGGACAATGAAAGAAAGTTGATATGGAAACCAATAGAACATGAGAGAAATGGCATAGTGGTGGTATGTTGAATAGGCTAGGGAAGTAAATTTAAATACTTTTAATTACTCCTGTCTATACATAAATAAATACATAAATAAATAAATGGCCTATAAGCCAATGGTGGAAAAAGTACTAAATTGTCATACTTGAGTAAAAGTAAAGATACCTTAATAGAAAATGACTCAAGTACAAGTGAAACCAGACTGCACAATTTTTCATATTTTTTGGGACGGATAGCCAGGGGCACACTACAACACTCAGACATAATTTACAAATAAAGCATTTGTGTTTAGTGAGTCCGCCAAGTCAGAGGCAGTAGGGATGACCAGGGATGTTCTCTTGATAGGTGTGTGAATTGGACCATTTTCCTGTCAAAATGTAACGAGTACTTTTGGGTGTCAGGGAAAATGTTTGGAGTAAAACGTCCCATGATGATCCTCAATAAGCACGAAGGTCAAATGTATTTCCATCAATTGATATTTCCATCAATGAATAAAAAACATAATTTAGCAATGAGATTTTTTTGTCATGGCCATTTTGGCAGGCAACAGCTTTTCATTTTTTTTATCAGCCGAAAGCTGGCAATTGCTGGGTAACGGAAACCCTTCCCCACACACATTTAATCTAGCAAGTCACACAAACACGCATGCACATACACACGTAAACAGACTAACACACACAGACGCGCACACACAAGCTCACATGCACACACACACACACACACACACACACACACACACACACACACACACACACACACACACACACACACACACACACACACACACACACACACACACACACACACACACACACACTCACTTTCCTGCTGTGCTGGCCTCGTTAACCTCCCAGTTGACCTTTGGCTATGTCTCCAGGTTGAGTTGCTGTAGGTTGAGCTGCTGTAGGTTGAGCTGCTGTAGGTTGAGTTGCTGTAGGTTGAGCTGCTGTAGGTTGAGTTGCTGTAGGTTGAGCTGCTGTAGGTTGAGCTGCTGTAGGTTGAGCTGCTGTAGGTTGAGCTGCTGTAGGTTGAGTTGCTGTAGGTTGAGCTGCTGTAGGTTGAGCTGCTGTAGGTTGAGCTGCTGTAGGTTGAGCTGCTGTAGGTTGAGTTGCTGTAGGTTGAGTTGCTGTAGGTTGAGCTGCTGTAGGTTGAGCTGCTGTAGGTTGAGCTGCTGTAGGTTGAGTTGCTGTAGGTTGAGTTGCTGTAGGTTGAGTTGCTGTAGGTTTAGGTTGAGCTGCTGTAGGTTGAGTTGCTGTAGGTTGAGTTGCTGTAGGTTGAGTTGCTGTAGGTTGAGCTGCTGTAGGTTGAGTTGCTGTAGGTTGAGCTGCTGTAGGTTGAGCTGCTGTAGGTTGACTGCTGTAGGTTGACTGCTGTAGGTTGAGTTGCTGTAGGTTGAGCTGCTGTAGGTTGAGTTGCTGTAGGTTGAGCTGCTGTAGGTTGAGCTGCTGTAGGTTGATCTGCTGTAGGTTGAGTTGCTGTAGGTTGAGTTGCTGTAGGTTGAGTTGCTGTAGGTTGAGCTGCTGTAGGTTGAGTTGCTGTAGGTTGAGCTGCTGTAGGTTGAGCTGCTGTAGGTTGAGCTGCTGTATGTTGAGTTGCTGTAGGTTGAGCTGCTGTAGGTTGAGCTGCTGTATGTTGAGTTGCTGTAGGTTGAGTTGCTGTAGGTTGAGCTGCTGTATGTTGAGTTGCTGTAGGTTGAGCTGCTGTAGGTTGAGCTGCTGTAGGTTGGCTGCTGTAGGTTGAGCTGCTGTAGGTTGAGCTGCTGTAGGTTGAGCTGCTGTAGGTTGAGCTGCTGTAGGTTGGCTGCTGTAGGTTGAGCTGCTGTAGGTTGAGCTGCTGTAGGTTGAGTTGCTGTAGGTTGAGCTGCTGTAGGTTGAGCTGCTGTAGGTTGAGCTGCTGTAGGTTGAGTTGCTATAGGTTGAGTTGCTATAGGTTGAGTGGGCATGTCAGGTCAACCATTCTTGACCAGCAGAGGGAGCCCCAGCTAACCAGTACATTCCCCAAACGATAGTGCAGAGCGATTAGTGCTTTTTGAGGTCGGTTCGATAATACAAAAATGATCACCGTTTTCTTTTCGGTTTCCCACATTTAAAGGCATTATGCGTTATGTGGGTTGAATGCTGTAACAACAGCATAAAACTATCAATAAAAGTCCCATGATGGTAGTGACTTCCCATTACGGCTTATCACTTATCGCTAACCATCATTTATTCACATTACTTTACTTTAATAAACTATTTAAGTTGTTGTGTATATTACAATTGTTTTAAGTTTATTTGAGTTTGTTATTTAATTCCAAGTCCTTGTCTCATAACTGCTGTCTGACCAAATCACTATTTTAGTAGTTCTTCAAAGTAAATATGGCATACTTTTATGACTGCTCAATACCAACTGTCAATCTTGGATCGTGTATTTTCAGGTAGATATACCTCACGAAGCAGCTGCTTCCTATCCCTCATCTCTTCTCTCCATCTTAGACCGGACAAGTAGGCGCGCAATGGATTATGATTATGGTCGGTAAACTATGTAGAATATCGGCCTATTAGAAACTACAACTCCCTAATACATCATACCATTCGTGCTTGATTTATCTCTAGAGAAACTACAACTCCCTACTACATCACACAGTTCAGTCTGGATCTGATTTATCTCTAGAGAAACTGTGCATTGCGCTCACAGAAAAAAACCCGAATGAAATGGAATTCAAATAATTTAACGACTTCGGTCAATTTGTTGTTTAAAAAATTAAAAAATAACAAGCATTTCGGTTGATTGCTCATCACTACCAAAAGATAATCTATGTGTTTTTTCAACATTGGTAAGTAGCAGCGACTTCAGTTGGGCTCTGTTTTGGTTTCTGGATTAAACGTAGGCCCACTTCCTCTTTTGACTTCCTTTTCCTGTACTGATTAGAGTTCAAATGGTCCTCTAATGTCTTGCCAGACATGAAAGAGAGAGAGAGAGAGAGATATCTAGCTAAACTTAACTTAATTTCTTCACTCTAAGCGACTTTCTGCTATAACGCCCAGCTGTGGTGTCATTTCCTGTCCTTTGTTAACATCCTCTCCTTTTTCTTTATTCTCCAGCCCTAGCCTATGCCACCGCCCAGGTGCCCGACCACGCCCACGGCTGTACCCATGGCAGCTGTTACCCCGCAACGGGAGACCTGTTGGTGGGCCGTGAGAAGAGCCTGAAGGCCTCGTCTACCTGTGGCTCCAGGAAGAAAGAGCCTTACTGTATCGTCAGTCATCTACAGGCAAGTGATGTTTCTCTGTCTGTGTGTGTGTGTGTGTGTGTGTGTGTGTGTGTGTGTGTGTGTGTGTGTGTGTGTGTGTGTGTGTGTGTGTGTGTGTGTGTGTGTGTGTGTGTGTGTGTGTGTGTGTGTGTGTGTGTGTGTGTGTGTGTGTGTACCCAACATCCTCTCACCCGCCATCTCACCTCCTTCTGTCCCGAGCTTCTGTTTGACCCCTGACCTGTGTCACCTCTGACCCCTAACCTCTGACCCCGATTGTGCTTTTTTGTTTGTCTATTTGTGTTGTTTGCAACTGGTGATTACTCACCACGGACTAGCAGAATCCTTTTTTGTCCTTTAACGAGTCTGACGAGGCCGACGCGAACGATATACTGCTTTCTTGGGAACAGGCCCAGATCCCCGTGATTTGCGTGAAGAGGAGGCGGAGAAAACGGGGGCCGGAGGGCGGGCTGCCTTCTGAGAATTCGTAGGCGATCGAATAAACCCCCACTTCCTTCCTTTCTGCAAGCAAACTTACAATCTTTGTAGAATAAAATAGATGACCTACGCAGAAGATTAAACTACCAACGGGACATTCAAAACTGTAGTATCTTATGCTTCACGGAGTCGTGGCTGAACGACGACATTATCAACATACAGCTGGCTGGTTATACGCTGCAATGGCAAGATAGAACAGCGGCGTCTGGTAAGACAAGGGGCGGTGGACTATGTATTTTTGTAAACAACAGCTGGTGCACAATATCTAAGGAAGTCTTGAGCTATTGCTCGCCTGAGGTAGAGTATCTCATGATAAACTGTAGACCACACTACCTACCTAGAGAGTTTTCATCTGTATTTTTTGTAGCTGTTTACATGCCACCACGGTCAGAGGCTGGCACTAAGACAGCATTGAATGAGCTGTATTCCGCCAAAAGCAAACAAGAAAACGCTCACCCAGAGGCGGCGCTCCCAGTAGCCAGGGACTTTAATGCAGGGAAACTTAAATCTGTTTTACCAAATTTCTATCAGCATGTTAAATGTGCAACCAGTGGGAAAAAAACTCTGGACCACCTTTACTCCACACACAGAGACGCATACAAAGCTCTCCCTCACCCTCCATTTGGCAAATCTGACCATAATTCTATCCTCCTGATTCCTGCTTACAAGCTAAAATTAAAGCAGGAAGCACCAGTGACTAGATCAATAAAAAAGTGGTCAGATGAAGCAGATGCTAAGCTACAGGACTGTTTTGCTAGCACAGACTGGAATATGTTCCGGGATTCCTCCAATGGCATTGAGGAGTACACCACATCAGTCACTGGCTTCATCAATAAGTGCATCGAGGACGTCATCCCCACAGTGATCGTACTTACATACCCCAACTAGAAGCCATGGATTACAGGCAACATCCGCACTGAGCTAAAGGCTAGAGCTGCCGCTTTCAAAGAGCAGGACTCTAACCCGGAAGCTTATAAGAAATCCCGCTATGCTCTCCAATGAACCATCAAACAGTTAAAGCATCAATACGGGACTAAGATCAAATCGTACTACACCGGCTCTGACGCTCGTCGGATGTGGCAGGGCCTGCAAACCATTACAGACTACAAAGGGAAGCACAGTCGAGAGCTGACCAGTGACATGAGCTTTCCAGACGAGCTAAACTACTTCTATGCTCGCTTCGAGGCAAATAACACTGAAAAATGCATGAGAGCAGCAGCTGTTCCAGAAGACTGTGTGATCACGCTCTTTGCAGCCGATGTGAGTAAGACCTTTAAACAGGTCAACATTCACAAAGCCGCAGGGCCAGATGGATTACCAGGACGTGTACTGCGAGCATGCGCTGACCAATTGGCAAGTGTCTTCACTGACATTTTCAACCTCTCCCTGTCCGAGTCTGTAATACCAACATGTTTTAAGCAGAGGCACGACTCCAACACCATCATTAAGTTTGCCGATGGTTCTACAGCAGCACCATCGAGAGCATCCTGACTGGTTGCATCACTGCCTGGTATGGCAACTGCTCGGCCTCCGACTGCAAGGCACTACAGAGCGTAGTGTGAATGGCCCAGTACATCACTGAGGCCAAGCTTCCTGCCATCCAGGACCTCTATACCAGGCGGTGTCAGAGGAAGGCCCTAGAAATTGTCAAAGACTCCAGCCACCCTAGTCATAGACTGTTCTCTCTGCTACCGCACGACAAGCGGTACCGGATCTCCAAGTTTGGGTCAAAGAGACTTCTAAACAGCTTCTTTCCCCAAGCCATAAGACTTCTGAACACCTAATCAAATGTCTACCCAGACTATTTGTACTGGTACCCTCCTGTATATAGTCTTGCTATTGTTATTTTACTGCTGCTCTTTATTTGCTTGTAACTTTTATTTATTATTCTTATCCATATTTTTTTTTAAACTGCATTGTTGGTTAGTGGCTCGTAAGTAAGCATTTCACTATAAGGTTGTATTTGGCGCATGTGACTAATAAAATTTGATTGCATTTGTAGGATGAGAAGAAATGTTTCCAGTGTGACTCTCGCCGGCCATATGACCCAGTCTACAATACCATCAGTCACCGCATTGAGAACGTTATCACAACGTTTAAACCACACCGCAAGAAGTCCTGGTGGCAGTCAGAGAATGGTGAGAATGGAGATTGTATTCATTGAGGTTTCATTCACATCCATGTTTAAAGCTCCAGAACTTTGGCGACTAATAAATCTTTTTTTAAACCTCCCGCTTTAACTTTTAAAGTTTATTCGCCACGTGCACAGGATACAACAGGTGTAAAACAGTTCAATGTTTACCTTCAGAGCTCTTTCCCAACAATATAGTGTTAATAATAATATAGATAATAATAGAAAAAATAATAAACAAATAAAAGTACAAATATAAAAACCTTGCGAGAACTACGATGAGAGTTAAATGAAACACGAGAATGCAAGTATATACAGGTCAGTGCCAGTACCTTATTCAATGTGCAGAGGTACTGGAGTGGTTGTATATACAGGTCAGTGCCAGTACCTTATTCAATGTGCAGAGGTACTGGAGTGGTTGTATATACAGGTCAGTACCAGTACCTTATTCAATGTGCAGAGGTACTGGAGTGGTTGTATATACAGGTCAGTGCCAGTACCTTATTCAATGTGCAGGGGTACTGGAGTGGTTGTATATACAGGTCAGTACCAGTACCTTATTCAATGTGCAGGGGTACTGGAGTGGTTGTATATACAGGTCAGTACCAGTACCTTATTCAATGTGCAGGGGTACTGGAGTGGTTGTATATACAGGTCAGTACCAGTACCTTATTCAATGTGCAGGGGTACTAGAGTAGTTGAGGTGGGTTTGCTGTAGCAAACTGGCTCAAATTAGATCTTACATCTGTAGAAAGTGACTGGTAGTAGGATATACCTGTAAACAGGGCTGAAAATGGTAGCAGGAATATATAAATTCTTATGGTAATATACTGATGGTAATATATACAGTGAATTCTGAAAGTATTCAGACCCCTTCCCTTTTCCCACATTTTGTTACCTTACAGCCTTATTCTAAAATGGACTAAATAATACTTTTTTCTCATCAATCTATCCCAAAATGACAAAGTGGAAACAGGTTTTTAGACATTTTTTCAAATGTATTAAAAACATAAATACCTTATTTACAAAAGTATTCAGACACTTTGCTATGAGACTCAAAATTGAGCTCAGTTGCATCCTGTTTACATTTATCATCCTTGAGATGTTTCTACAACTTGATTGGAGTCCAACCTGTGGTGAATTCAATTGATTGGACATGATTTGGAAAGGCACACACCTGTCTATATAAAAAAAAAAAAACTAAGCCATGAGGTCGAAGGAATTGTCAATAGAGCTCAGAGACAGGATTGTGTCGAGGCACAGATCTGGAGAAGGGTACCAAAACATTTCTGCAGTATTGAAGGTCCCCAAGAACACAGTGGCCTCCATCATTCTTAAATGGAAGAAGTTTGCAACCACCAAGACTCTTCCTAGAGTTGGACGCCCGGCCAAACTGAGCAATTGGGGGAGTCCAATGGTCACTGACAGAGCTCCAGAGTTCCTCTGTGGAGATGGGAGAACCTTCCAGATGGACAACCATCTCTGCAGCACTCCAGCAATCAGGCCTTTATGGTAGAGTGGCCAGACGGAAGCCACTCCTCACTAAAAAGAACATAACAGCCTGCTTGGAGTTTGCCAAAAAGGCACATAAAGGAATCTCAGACCATGAGAAAAAAGATTCTCTGGCATGATGAATCCAAGATTGAACTCTTTGGCCTGAATGCCAAGCGTCACATCTGGAGGAAACCTGGCACCATCTCTATGGTGAAACATGGTGTTGGCAGCATCATGCTGTGGGGATGTTTTTCATCGACAGTGGACTGAGAGACTAGTCAGGATTGAGGGAAAGATGAACGGAGCAAAGTACAGAGAGATCCTTGATGAAAACCCTGCTCAAGAGCGCTCAGGACTTCAGACTGGGGACGAAGGTTCACCTTCCAACAGTGACATGCTGATAGCCTGTTGCCTGGACTTGAATGGTGAATGGGAGGCGCGCTTCAATTAAAATACCAGTTGAGAAATAAAAATAGTATGCCTAGCTCTTTTTAATTGTGCACCAAAACAGTTTTTAACACACGATTGCGTTTATAATTATTGTACAATGAACAGGCTTATAAAGGTGCAAGTTTTACTCCAGCAGCAACCAGCTGAAGACGACGCAGGAGTGGCTTCGGGACAAGTATATGAATGTCCTTGAGTGGCCTAGCCAGAACCCGGATTTGAACCCGATCAAACATCTCTGGAAAATAGCTGTGCGGCGACGCTCCCCATCCAGCCTGACAGAGCTTGTTATGATCTGTAGAGAGGAATGGGAGAAACTCCCCAAATACAGGTGTGCCAATCTTGTAGCATCATACCCAGGAAAACTTGAGGATGGAATTGCTGCCAAAGGAGCTTCAACAAAGTACTGAGTAAAGGGTCTGAATATTTATGTAAATGTGATATTTAAAAAAAAAAAAGGTTTTTTTTCTGAAAAACTGTTTTTGGTTAGTCATTTAGGGGTATTGTGTGTAGATTGATGAGGAAAAATAACTATTTAATACATTTTAGAATAAGGCTGTAACGTAACAAAATGTGTAAAACGTCAAGGGGTCTGAATACTTTCCGAATGCACTGTACATGTACACAGGAGTAATAGTGACCAGTAGCAGGATAAATATCAATAATCAATGAACAGCAGCGTGATGGAGTAATACATCTAATCAATAATCAATGGACAGCAGTGTAATTCAGTAATACATCTAATCAATAATCAATGGACAGCAGTGTAATTCAGTAATACATCTAATCAATAATCAATGGACAGCAGTGTAATTCAGTAATACATCTAATCAATAATCAATGGACAGCAGTGTAATTCAGTAATACATCTAATCAATAATCAATGGACAGCAGTGTAATTCAGTAATACATCTAATCAATAATCATTGTAGCAGCAGCGTAGATTATGTCTGAGTGTGTTGTGACCTGTGGATGGACATAGAGTCCGTGTGGATAGTCTGTGGGAGAGAGAGAGAGCAGTAGTTGTTAGCCATTTAACAGTCTTATGGCCAGGGGATTGAAGCTGTTTAGGAGTCTGTTGGTCTGAGCCTCGATGCTTTGGGTTGGAAGTGTCAATGTGTAGTTCATACATGTATAATCTATGAGCAGAATTACCGTCTTACCTCAGGTAGCCACTAAATCCCTTGTTTGAAAGGAACTGTTTACTGGAAGCTGTACAGCGTCATTTTCCCTACTTTTTCTCACACGTGGGCCCGCCCCCTAACATTTCGAGTTCCAGCCAATGAAGTTCAGCCCCTTGCCATATGAGTGACAGCTAGCAAGATGCACACACAGCAGAGCGAGAGAGAGAGAGAGCAATGACGGCGTGCACGTATCTGCATTATGTGACGTTTTAATTATCAGAGACTACTGTCTAAAAAGTATACAAAAGTACAGAGAATCCCTTTCAATGTATATACAGCAATTGAACATTGTACAGAAAATAATTCACCATGTTTTCACCATCTTTTGACAAAGTATAGTGAACCATTGACTTTATGGGAAGAAGTGTTTTGTGCTCATTTATTTTTGCCCTCTGCATTTGGTAACATGACATGCCCCCACATGCAGCTTCCTCTGCTATGAACTCATACAGAAGCCGTATTATTAGATGCCTAATCTTGGTTCCCACTATTAATAACAGGTCTGCTCAAAAACCAAGGAAGAGAGGTGGATTGGAAGCGGTGGGAGAGGGGGGGGGAGGGAGGAAGAGAAGGGGACTGGGAGTGGTGGGAGAGGGAGGGGGAGAGAGGGAGGAAGAGAAGATGACTGGGAGTGGTGGGAGAGGGAGGGGGAGAGAGGGAGGACGAGAAGGGGACTGGGAGTGGTGGGAGAGGGAGGGGGAGAGGGAGAGGGGGATAGAGGGAAGGAGGGAGGGAGAGGAAGCTACATTGTGTCATGACAGTGAGTTCTGGTAGCTCTGTTCTGGACATCCAGGGATTTTATTAATCCATTCTTAATGGATTCTATTTCTATAGTTCTGGAGGTCCGTCAAAGTCCAGAGGTCCACAGCCTCCATTACACTAAATCACCCTCCATCATAATCTCTCTGTACTGTAGTTTACTCTGCATGGAGCAGCCAGCAGCCACAGGCCCACAGCTGTGTGTATGGGAATTGGGGGTAATAACAGACCCGGCTGTACCCTGGTTCAGGAACTCCAACAAAGACAGGAACGTGAAAGAGGAGAGAGGAGAGGAGGGAGGGGGAGGGATGGAGTCAGATGAATAGTGGGAAATGGAGAGAAGAGAGGAGGGCGGGGAGGGAGGAAGTCAGATGAATAGTGGGAGATGGAGAGAAAGAGGGAGGGAGGGAGTCAGATGACTAGTGGGAGATGGCGAGAAAGCGAGAGAGGAGGGAGGGAGGGAGTCAGATGAATAGTGGGAGATGGAAAGAAAGAGGGAGGGAGGGAGTCAGATGAATAGTGGTTGATGGAGGGAGGGAAGAAGTCAGATGAATAGTGGGAGATGGAGAGAAAGAGGGAGGGAGGGAGGGAGTCAGATGAATAGTGGGAGATGGAGGGAGGGAAGAAGTCAGATGAATAGTGGGAGATGGAGAGAAAGCGAGAGAGGAGGGAGGGAGGGAGTCAGATTAATAGTGGGAGATGGAGAGAGGGAAGAAGTCAGATGAATAGTGGGAGATGGAGAGAAAGCGAGAGAGGAGGGAGGGAGGGAGGGAGTCAGATGAATAGTGGGAGATGGAGGGAGGGAAGAAGTCAGATGAATAGTGGGAGATGGAGAGAAAGCGAGAGAGGAGGGAGGGAGGGAGGGAGTCAGATGAATAGTGGGAGATGGAGGGAGGGAAGAAGTCAGATGAATAGTGGGAGATGGAGAGAAAGCGAGAGAGGAGGGAGGGAGGGAGTCAGATTAATAGTGGGAGATGGAGAGAAAGCGAGACAGGGGGAGGGAGGGAGGGAGTCAGATGAATAGTGGGAGATGGAGGGAGGGAAGAAGTCAGATGAATAGTGGGAGATGGAGAGAAAGCGAGAGAGGAGGGAGGGAGGGAGGGAGTCAGATGAATAGTGGGAGATGGAGGGAGGGAAGAAGTCAGATGAATAGTGGGAGATGGAGAGAAAGCGAGAGAGGAGGGAGGGAGGGAGTCAGATTAATAGTGGGAGATGGAGAGAAAGCGAGACAGGGGGAGGGAGGGAGGGAGTCAGATGAATAGTGGGAGATGGAGAGAAAGCGAGAGAGGAGGGAGGGAGGGAGGGAGTCAGATGAATAGTGGGAGATGGAGAGAAAGCGAGAGAGGAGGGAGGGAGGGAGTCAGATGAATAGTGGGAGATGGAGGGAGGGAGTCAGATGGATAGTGGGAGATGGAGGGAGGGAGGAAGTCAGATGAATAGTGGGAGATGGAAAGAAAGAGGGAGGGAGGGAGGGAGTCAGATGAATAGTGGGAGATGGAGAGAAAGAGGGAGGGAGGGAGGGAGTCAGATGGATAGTGGGAGATGGAGGGAGGGAGGAAGTCAGATGAATAGTGGGAGATGGAGAGAAAGCGAGAGAGGAGGGAGGGAGGGAGGGAGTCAGATGAATAGTGGGAGATGGAAAGAGGGAGGGAGGGAGGGAGTCAGATGACTAGTGGGAGATGGAGGGAGGGAAGAAGTAAGATGAATAGTGGGAGATGGAGAGGAGGGAGGGAGGGAGTCAGATGAGTAGTGGGAGATGGAGGGAGGGAGGGAGGGAGTAAGTCAGATGAATAGTGGGAGATGGAGGGAGGGAGGGAGTAAGTCAGATGAATAGTGGGAGATGGAGAGAAAGAGTGAGAGGAGGGAGTCAGATGAATAGTGGGAGATGGAGAGAAAGAGTGAGAGGAGGGAGGGAGGGAGTCAGATGAATAGTGGGAGATGGAGAGAAAGAGTGAGAGGAGGGAGGGAGGGAGTCAGATGAATGGTGGGAGATGGAGAGAAAGAGGGCGGGAGGGAGTCAGATGAATAGTGGGAGATGGAGAGAAAGAGTGAGAGGAGGGAGTCAGATGAATAGTGGGAGATGGAGAGAAAGAGTGAGAGGAGGGAGGGAGGGAGTCAGATGAATAGTGGGAGATGGAGAGAAAGAGTGAGAGGAGGGAGGGAGGGAGTCAGATGAATAGTGGGAGATGGAGGGAGGGAGGGAGTCAGATGAATAGTGGGAGATGGAGAGAAAGATTGAGAGGAGGGTAACATTGAGGGAAGGACAGAAAATGAGATTTTGAGAAACGCTCAGCAATTTTCCTTCTTCATTGTTAATACAGAGCTCAGAAACTGCAGACAAAAGTCCAATTTCAGGTCTATGTCTGAGTGATTGACTACTGTGGACCACTATAGCACTGCCTGTACTCTGTGTAGAACACTGAGAGGTGGGAGACAGGAAACAGTCACTATTTTTACTCCCCGTCTCCATGGTGGATCTGGCAGAACTTAAGAGTATGTGAGATGGAGCACAGTGGGATGCTTGTACTATACGCCTTGACAACAGTCCCTGTGTCCCTCGCATGAGGCCCCCTCTTGTACTAAGGGATTGGAGTGGAAGGCTGGGTTGGGTCGGTACCTTATGTCCACTGGACTGGAGAGCAGCGTGGCCCACTTCTACAAGGTTTTTCATTGCAGGACAGGTACCGGTAAGCTATTAGAAGGATGTGCGAGTGGCTTGTTTCCGTTGGTGGAGTGGACCAGTTACTAATTGCTCTCCATTAGCCAAAACAGAGCACTATTTGTTGTGTTCCCTCTCCCACTCTAAAGCTCTTCCTCTCTCTTTTCTTCCCTTACCTTCTCTTTGCTCCTTTTTTCCTCTCTCTCTCTTTCTCTCTCTCTCTTTCTTTCCTTCTTTCCTTCCCTCCCTCTCTCTCTCTTTCCTTCCTTCCTTCCTTCCTTCCTTCCTTCCTTCCTTCCTTCCTTCCTTCCCTCCCTCCCTCCCTCCCTCCCTCCCTCCCTCCCTCCCTCCCTCCCTCCCTCCCTCCCTCCCTCTCCATCCTTCACCCTGACTTCTTGTCTCTAGTACACCCTGTCTCTCATTTCCTCTCTCTCTGTTTCCTTCCTGATTAAGCCATTCATTAATGAGTGCAGGTTATGGTTCACAGACTCACGGCCCCAACCGCCTAGATCCAGTTTGACCTCTCTGTGTGTACATGTCAGGATGTTCTATGATTGTGTGAATCTCCAAAAGATTCCTGAGACCCTCTCTGTCTTAATTCCGTGAGTTATTTGCTTTTTTCACAGTTATGTCTCACTACACGTTTTATGTAACTAGGCAAATCAGTTAAGGACATATTCTTATTTACAATGACAGCCTACCCCGGCCAAACGGACGAAGCTGGGCCAATTGTGCGCCGCCCTATGGGACTCCCAATCATGGCCCAGTTGTGATACAGCCTGGAATCGAACCATGGTCTGTAGTGACGCCTCTAGCACTGCAATGTAGTGCCTTAGACCGCTGCGCCACTCTGGAGCCCTACACTACACTACAACACACCACACCACACCACACCACACCTTGCCTGCATGAGGGGTAGCTAGCTAGTGCTGTTAATGTTGAACTGCCACCCATGGAGCTGTACTCTCTCATTATCTCGCTCATTTTTTAATGCGCCGAGTTATGGATTTAATCGTTGTCTTACTGCTGTTTGTACTCACTTCAGACTGCATTTGAATATCAGAAAGAAGCTCCTAAAAGCACTTAGCTCCATGTGTTTAGGGTGTTCTCAGACGATTCCCTTTGAGCTACGTTGTGGCCTGTCCACAAATTAGCTGTTAGAAATTTGCAATGGGACTTTTTGCTCTGGTTATTATGTTGTTTACTGTGCTGTAGCAGTTAGATGTTCCAGCTGCTAGAAGGGGAATACCCGCTTGGCATTCTGGTTATTATGTTATTTACTGTGCTGTAGCAGTTACATGTTCCAGCTCCTAGAAGGGGAATACCCGCTTGGTATTCTGGTTATTATGTTATTTACTGTGCTGTAGCAGTTACATGTTCCAGTTCCTAGAAGGGGAATAACCACTTGGCATTCTGGTTATTATGTTATTTACTGTGCTGTAGCAGTTACATGTTCCAGCTGCTAGAAGGGGAATACCCGCTTGGCATTCTGGTTATTATGTTATTTACTGTGTTGTAGCAGTTACATGTTCCAGCTCCTAGAAGGGGAATACCCGCTAGGCATTCTGGTTATTATGTTATTTACTGTGCTGTAGCAGTTACATGTTCCAGCTCCTAGAAGGGGAATACCCGCTAGGCATTCTGGTTATTATGTTATTTACTGTGCTGTAGCAGTTACATGTTCCAGCTCCTAGAAGGGGAATACCCGCTTGGCATTCTGGTTATTATGTTATTTACTGTGCTGTAGCAGTTACATGTTCCAGCTGCTAGAAGGGGAATACCCGCTTGGCATTCTGGTTATTATGTTATTTACTGTACTGTAGCAGTTACATGTTCCAGCTCCTAGAAGGGGAATACCCGCTTGGTATTCTGGTTATTATGTTATTTACTGTGCTGTAGCAGTTACATGTTCCAGTTCCTAGAAGGGGAATAACCGCTTGGCATTCTGGTTATTATGTTATTTACTGTGCTGTAGCAGTTACATGTTCCAGCTGCTAGAAGGGGAATACCCGCTTGGTATTCTGGTTATTATGTTATTTACTGTGCTGTAGCAGTTACATGTTCCAGCTCCTAGAAGGGGAATACCCGCTTGGCATTCTGGTTATTATGTTATTTACTGTGCTGTAGCAGTTACATGTTCCAGCTCCTAGAAGGGGAATACCCGCTAGGCATTCTGGTTATTATGTTATTTACTGTGCTGTAGCAGTTACATGTTCCAGCTGCTAGAAGGGGAATACCCGCTTGGCATTCTGGTTATTATGTTATTTACTGTGTTGTAGCAGTTACATGTTCCAGCTGCTAGAAGGGGAATACCCGCTAGGCATTCTGGTTATTATGTTATTTACTGTGCTGTAGCAGTTACATGTTCCAGCTGCTAGAAGGGGAATACCCGCTTGGCATTCTGGTTATTATGTTATTTACTGTGCTGTAGCAGTTACATGTTCCAGCTGCTAGAAGGGGAATACCCGCTTGGCATTCTGGTTATTATGTTATTTACTGTGCTGTAGCAGTTACATGTTCCAGCTGCTAGAAGGGGAATACCCGCTTGGCATTCTGGTTATTATGTTATTTACTGTGCTGTAGCAGTTACATGTTCCAGCTCCTAGAAGGGGAATACCCGCTTGGCATTCTGGTTATTATGTTATTTACTGTGTTGTAGCAGTTACATGTTCCAGCTCCTAGAAGGGGAATACCCGCTTGGCATTCTGGTTATTATGTTATTTACTGTGCTGTAGCAGTTACATGTTCCAGCTCCTAGAAGGGGAATACCCTTTTGGCATAAGGCATAACCCTCCCCCCTCCCCCCTACTGGAACTCAAGACTCCTTCTCTCCCAATTCATTGTAACTAGCAGCCCAACTCAAGCGGTTCCCCAGGATGGATGGTGATCAGGAAGTGTGTGGGCTTAGCCATGTGGTGGACCATGTCTCCAGACGAGACGTGAATGTTTTTTTCCTGTTCAGATGCCATTACTCAAGCCAAGAGACAGACAGGGGGTTCCCTTAAGACTGGTAGTTCAGTTATCACTGTGGTGAAAACATGGCTCTACATTTCCTGTAACAGACAGATTGACAGGATGAATGACATGTTGAATAAATGTACTTAAATATATTTAATAGCAACACCATAAAGCTTGACATAACCTCTCTCTCTCTCTCCCTCTCGATCTCACTCTCTCTCTCTCTCTCTCCCTCTCTCTCTCTCTTTCTCGTTTTGTCTTCAGGAAAGCCTGATGTCTTCATTCAACTGGACCTCGAGGCAGAATTCCATTTCACTCATCTAATCATGACCTTCAAGGTGAGACACGCCACGGAGCACTTAAAGTAGTAACCTTTAGAACTGTGTTAAATGTATGCATCATATGGAAATGCTCTGTGTCTTCATCAAATGTGTCTCATCTCATTCCTCTACTGTCACACAGACGTTTCGCCCAGCAGCCATGGTGATTGAGCGATCGGCAGATTTTGGACGTAACTGGCAGGTGTACCGCTACTTTGCCTACGACTGTGCCTCGGTCTTCCCCGGGATATCCAAAGGTCCCCTGCGCAAGGTGGATGATGTCACCTGTGAGTCCCGCTACTCTGACATCGAGCCATCCACAGAGGGAGAGGTGAGTCTGATTGGCTATAGATATAGAGAGTCACTATTACTAGTGTTCTATAGTAATATAAGTATACTGTAATTTAGTAGACGCCTTTATTCAAAGCGACTTAGTCATGGGTGCATACATTTTGCGAAAAGGTGACCCCAGGAATCGAACCCACAATCCTGGCCTTACAAGCACCATTCTCTACCAACTGAGCCTTATAGGATATACAGTATATATTAATATATCCATAAATGTAGATGTCATTCAACCACCTGTCGTGTCCCTCGTCTTCCTCCAGGCCATCTACAGAGTTTTGGACCCTGCCATCCGCATTGAGGACCCCTACAGCCCCAACATTCAGAGTAAGAGACCGTCAGCATTCACTACAACTGGCAACCGCTTACTCCATGTAAAGTCAAACTCACATAGCCTATACCAGGGCTCTCCAACCCTGTTTCTGGAGAGCTACCATCCTGTAGGTTTTCTCTCCAACCCTCCTCTAGCGCACCTGATTCCAATAATTAGCTGGTTGATAAGCCGAATCAGGTTAGTTACAACTGGGTTTGGACTGAAAACCTACAGGAGAGTCGGCTCTCCAGGAACAGGGTTGAAGAGCCATGGTGTGAACCTACAGGAGGGTAGCTCTCCAGGAACAGGGTTGGAGAGCCCTGGTGTGAACCTACAGGAGGGTAGCTCTCCAGGAACAGGTTTGGAGAGCCCTGGTGTGAACCTACAGGAGGGTAGCTCTCCAGGAACAGGGTTGGAGAGCCCTGGTGTGAACCTACAGGAGGGTAGCTCTCCAGGAACAGGGTTGGAGAGCCCTGGTGTGAACCTACAGGAGGGTAGCTCTCCAGGAACAGGGTTGGAGAGCCCTGGTGTGAACCTACAGGAGGGTAGCTCTCCAGGAATAGGGTTGGAGAGCCCTGGTGTGAACCTACAGGAGGGTAGCTCTCCAGGAACAGGGTTGGAGAGCCCTGGTGTGAACCTACAGGAGGGTAGCTCTCCAGGAACAGGGTTGGAGAGCCCTGGTGTGAACCTACAGGAGGGTAGCTCTCCAGGAATAGGGTTGGAGAGCCCTGGTGTGAACCTACAGGAGGGTAGCTCTCCAGGAACAGGGTTGGAGAGCCCTGGTGTGAACCTACAGGAGGGTAGCTCTCCAGGAACAGGGTTGGAGAGCCCTGGTGTGAACCTACAGGAGGGTAGCTCTCCAGGAATAGGGTTGGAAAACCCTGGCCTACATGATACAGTAACTGCTACCCTGCCATATGCTAATATCAATCAGCCATGCTCATACAATCCCTAAACATAATGGACCATGACGGGCTGCTCTGCTCTCTGATCTGAGGTCTGACGCCTTGTCTACTATGGGAAAGTAGCGGAATGTAAAAACCAGCTGCTGTCTCTCCCCCACACAAGCTGTCCCTTATGTTTTGACTGGCATGGCTTCACTGTTTTCCTAAGGAACAAGAGCAGCCTTTCCTAAGTAGTGCCAGGGGATTTTCTGTTCTTAAGAGTCTTAATAAAACCAAGGTACAGGTTGACCCTGACCCTTTAACTGGATATGTTTCCACGTTGCCCAGACGGAGACACTCTGAATGAGTAGCTAGCACACTGCCAAGCTCATTAATAATCTCCACTTGTTTAAGGGAACTTGAGTTTAAGTCACTCATTAGCTCTCCCTTATGGTACATATTTATGGTAACTCTTTGGCGATATCGGCTTTAGCTCCAGTTTGACAGAGAGAGAGAGAGAGAGAGACACACATTTTTAGAGCGTTCAGTGATTTAAAGTGCTGAAACCTGATGTGTTCCTGCTGTAATGGAAACGGTGGGATCTGCTAGCGTGCCACAGAATATCAACACGGAAGGAGGATGTCATAGAGGAGAGAGGAGGGCGATATGAAGCCTGACTGTCAGGAGTGGTATACAGTTACAGAATGCCTATGGTTTAGTTTGAGCACTTCCCATGCAGAGATCCTCCACAGCAAGATAGCTTAAAGAGGATCGAGGTAATCCTGTCAGTGATGTTGGGGGAGCTATGTGCAGAAGGTACATTAGTTGGTTAATAATAACAATGAAATTACTTTAGCAGTGGCCTGACTGATACTCATAAGAGTCGGACATGGCTTGTTGTGGTCCTGGCAAAAGCCTGATATTCCACAAAGTCCTGTGGAACTGATTGAAGGGAGTGGTGTTTTGCCTGTCAAGGTCCAGAGAACAGACCTCTTCTGTGTGTGAGAAAGGATACGCTCAGATAGGCCAGGAGCACTGATAGGAGCACTGATAGGAGCACTGATAGGAGCACTGATAGGAGCACTGATAGGAGCACTGATAGGAGCACTGATAGGAGCACTGATAGGAGCACTGGATTTGAGTCTGCCCCTCTCGCCTCTCTCTCGTTTTCAGTGTAGTTGAATGTAACAGAGTAACTCTACACTAATCTCTCTCTGTTCTTCTTTTACTTTCGTTCATGAAACAGTGACTGTTGAACTGTATGGTAGTCAAATAGAGGGAGGTAATGGAAGTAGCCACACAAAGAATACTAAAATGTATTTCGTCAGAGTATAGTGAAGGTAGCCGCCTCAAAACACAGCTTTTTAGCTTAGAGGTGTGAATATTGTGACTTCTTTCAACATTATAAACCTCCCCGTTGTGACATCATTACTTCCAACTTCCATCCACTGTAAATGCAACAATGCAACTTTGACACAAATCAGTTACTTTGACCACTTTCCGAACAAGTTAGACAAAAATGTAGAGGGTATGACATCTTTGTTCTCTTCTCTGCTATTCTAATCTGGAATCGGAACAGAAATATATTGTACAGTTTCTAACGATATACAGCTGTTTAAGTAATCACATCAACAACTTTTCGTCTTAAGTTTTTCAAACAACTGCCGTTTTGACCACCTTCTGGAGAAAAAATAACAGAAGTATCTACTACCAATCAAGAGGTACAGCTGTTTTAGGAACCACATCAACTAATTTAGCTAACTTCCCACTGTTGAATTAACTGCCATGGAACTTTTCAGGTCTTTCAAATTCTAAGCATGAGAGAATGAGTAAACATTGTGACTTTTGACGCTAAACAGCTACCTTGACCACTTTTCTCAACAAAAACTTAACCGGTATGGCACCTTGGTCTACTTTTCTGATATTCAAATCTGATATGAGAACAGCAATAGCTACTCCCAATGATTCCCCCCACCTCCCACAGACACAGACACCATCAACACCTTCAACCATACAGCTCATTCCTTTATCATACCAATCAGTCCAACTTAACCTCGTTGTATCCCTTCATCCCTCCATCCATTAGGTCTTCCATGCCTGTATCATTCATTTATTTATCCATTTATTTATCTATCTAGTCATAACTTTATTTTAACAGTTTTATTCTTTGGTACTGGTATTTTATTAAGATTTGATTACGTTTTTTTAAAATTCATTTTAAACTTCACCAATGTCTCCTTGTATTCTGTCCTCTATTTTTACAGCTTACTGTGGTATTCTAGTAGGAGACTGTATACAAGTGTAGTTGGCTAGTCTGAGTGTAATTATTTGTGATGAAATATGTGTTCTAACGGCCCAACAATCCAAATTAAGAAGGTTGATAGTGTCGTCTATCAACGTAATTAGACCAATTATTTTACTACATTTAACATTGACTATATTAACTTCTTGGGCTTAAATAAAACATTTTAAACTTCTTCCACTACCACAAAAAAATACTTGCAAAGAGTAAAAAGCAAGTCCCGCCAATTTTTATTCACGGGAAATTACCATCTAGTTTATGTTTAAACGCTAAGTTGAAGTGGAGAGAGAAGGAGAGAGAGGAAAGGTGAAATATCTGTCGATGTACCCTTGAGTAAGGCACTTCACCTACATTTGTTCCAGGGGTGCCGTACTACTATGGCTAACCCTGTAACACAACACATTTCACTGTACTTATCCGGTGTACTGTATGTGACAATAAAACATACATCTTTTTTTATCCATAACCATGCACTGAAACACTGCCTGTAACACTCAGAAACTGATGCTCAGGGCTGTCATAATTGATGGTATAATTGATGGTTTAGCGGGAGCCTTTCCTTTGGCTTTGAAGGATAGGAATTAGGATGTTCATATAGCTTGTTGGATACCTCCTAATCTGTCTGTCTCGCCCCTCCCCCTTCCTCTCTTCTCCTCCACTGCCTGCATCGTGTAGATCAGCTGAAGATCACTAACCTGCGTGTGAACTTCACCAAGCTGCACACCCTGGGTGACAACCTGCTGGACTCCCGCGTGGAGATCAAGGAGAAGTACTACTACGCCATGTACGAGCTGATCATCCGCGGCAACTGCTTCTGCTATGGCCACGCCTCCGAGTGTGCCCCCATCGATGGGATCAAGGATGAGGAGGGCATGGTGAGTAAATGAAGGAACACAGCACTGCCCCCGTGTTGTATGGAAGAAGACCTACCCTATAAAGATTGCTGTTGTCTGAAAACAGAGGTAACTATGCAAAGGGAGTTAGAATGGGAGGGTTTGTTTAGGATTCTCTGGGACTAATTCAGCTTCTCTGTCTCTCAGGTCCATGGGAGGGTTTGTTTAGGATTCTCTGGGACTAATTCAGCTTCTCTGTCTCTCAGGTCCATGGGAGGGTTTGTTTAGGATTCTCTGGGACTAATTCAGCTTCTCTGTCTCTCAGGTCCATGGGAGGGTTTGTTTAGGATTCTCTGGGACTAATTCAGCTTCTCTGTCTCTCAGGTCCATGGTAGGGTGTGTTTAGGATTATCTGGGACTAATTCAGCTTCTCTGTTTCTCAGGTCCATGGGAGGGTTTGTTTAGGATTCTCTGGGACTAATTCAGCCTCTCTGTCTCTCAGGTCCATGGGAGGTGTGTGTGTAAGCACAACACCAAGGGTCTGAACTGTGAGCTGTGTGACGACTTCCATAACGACGTGCCCTGGAGACCGGCTGAGGGACGCAACACCAACGCCTGCAAGAGTGAGTGGTGGTGGAGCACACCATGAGAAGAAGCATTTCTAATCTGCAACACATCACTGATTATTATAATGAGCACACCAGTCAAAAGTCATAACCAAAGGAATGAGACTCCAATCTTGATAACCATAACAAGAAACATGACATTTCTTATTCATCTCCTACTCATCAGTTACTCATCACACAGCAGCAGTCAAAATCCAATAGAATGAGATTGTAATCAAATCTTAATTTCATGTTTTAATATCTGTCCTTTTGTCTCTCCCAGAATGCAACTGTAACGGTCACTCCAACCAGTGTCACTTTGACATGGCAGTGTACCTGGCCACAGGCAATGCCAGCGGTGGCGTCTGTGACGACTGTCTCCATAACACCATGGGACGCACCTGTGAGATGTGTAAACCCTTCTATTACCTGAACCCCAGCAGGGACATCAGAGACCCAGGAGTCTGTAGTGGTGAGTAGAGGGGTCTGGAATAAAATACATCAGAGATCCAGGAGCCTGTAGTGGTGAGTAGAGGGGTCTGGAATAAAATACATCAGAGATCCAGGAGTCTGTAGTGGTGAGTAGAGAGGGTCTGGAATAAAATACATCAGAGACCCAGGAGTCTGTAGTGGTGAGTAGAGGGGTCTGGAATAAAATACATCAGAGATCCAGGAGTCTGTAGTGGTGAGTAGAGAGGGTCTGGAATAAAATACATCAGAGACCCAGGAGTCTGTAGTGGTGAGTAGAGGGGTCTGGAATAAAATACATCAGAGATCCAGGAGCCTGTAGTGGTGAGTAGAGAGGGTCTGGAATAAAATACATCAGAGATCCAGGAGTGTAGTGGTGAGTAGAGGGGGTCTGGAATAAAATACATCAGAGATCCAGGAGCCTGTAGTGGTGAGTAGAGGGGGTCTGGAATAAAATACATCAGAGATCCAGGAGTCTGTAGTGGTGAGTAGAGGGGGTCTGGAATAAAATACATCAGAGATCCAGGAGTCTGTAGTGGTGAGTAG
Source organism: Salvelinus namaycush (assembly GCF_016432855.1). Lineage (NCBI taxonomy): Eukaryota > Metazoa > Chordata > Actinopteri > Salmoniformes > Salmonidae > Salvelinus > Salvelinus namaycush. The sequence continues at coordinate 43,983,940 of NC_052322.1, forward strand.
AGGGGGTCTAGAATAAAATACATCAGAGATCCAGGAGTCTGTAGTGGTGAGTAGAGGGGGTCTGGAATAAAATACATCAGAGATCCAGGAGTCTGTAGTGGTGAGTAGAGGGGGTCTGGAATAAAATACATCAGAGATCCAGGAGTCTGTAGTGGTGAGTAGAGGGGGTCTGGAATAAAATACATCAGAGATCCAGGAGTCTGTAGTGGTGCGTAGAGGGGATCGACTGATCGCGTCTCAGGGCTGGGACATAGGAACTGTGTGTGTATTTCTTACATTATCAGACTGTGTATGAGTGATGATAGGTACGTGTGAAGGTTATTTTCTCTTTTAAACCCTGCTATCACTTTATGTCCTGGAGATTTTGCGTTTACATGTTTTCTCGGTAGTACGTACAAGTGTGTGCGTGTGTCCGTGATGGTTATTAAAACTGAGATCTGCAGGTGAAACGGAGCCACTGGTCGCCCCGCAGGCGCATTTGTTAGTGTTTTTATTTTGTTTATAAAAGGAGGAGAGGAGCGTCCAGCATCTTGGTACAAAAACATCATAGTACATATTCTACTGTTCTATTGTGCTTGCAATGATGTCAGAGGGGAAAAAACATTGGTGGTTGTTGTCATGACTCTCCTGTGACTATCTGAAGGATCAGGTTACAGTGGGTCCTCTCTACAGTATGCTCTCTCTCGTAGAGGGGGAATGTCATGACTCTCCTGTGATGATCTGAAGGATCAGGTTACAGTGGGTCCTCTCTACAGTATGCTCTCTCTCGTAGAGGGGGAATGTCATGACTCTCCTGTGATGATCTGAAGGATCAGGTTACAGTGGGTCCTCTCTACAGTATGCTCTCTCTCGTAGAGGGGGAATGTCATGACTCTCCTGTGATGATCTGAAGGATCAGGTTACAGTGGGTCCTCTCTACAGTATGCTCTCTCTCGTAGAGGGGGAATGTCATGACTCTCCTGTGATGATCTGAAGGATCAGGTTATAGTGGGTCCTGTTTATGGGCGGTCATAAAATACGCTGCCTCTATGCTGTGTAGTGTTCGAGCCAATTTGTAATATCGCTGATTTATCATTTAGGCTAGGGTTCATGCAGATATCCAAGGGTTTGCTACGTTCAGTAATGAAAACTGATGAGGTAATAGTAATTCATTAATAAGCGACTGTTTTCATAAGATATGAAAATATCGATTCGGAAAATATAGACTCTATACATTTTTCCTGTGGTGCCGTGACTTCCTAGTTAATTAAAGTTTATATTATTAATTTAATCACGTAATAATAATTACACATAGAGAATTGATTTGATAAAATAACAGCCTTCACATTTAATGATACGACATTGTTTTGAAGTAACGTCTTTGTTGTTGTAATATCGCAAATGGACGTGGCAGTTTCACCGCTACGGATTCCAGCTTTAAGTTTGGCGTTAACAGGATGTTTGTTGTCTTCCTCCTGCAAGCCTGTGACTGTGATCCTGATGGTTCCCTGAACGGGGGCATCTGTGACGGGCATGATGAGCCATCCCTGGGCATGGTCGCTGGGCGGTGCCGCTGTAAGGACCATGTGGAGGGACCTCGCTGTGACAAATGCAAGTCTGGCTTTTTCGGCCTGAGTGCAGAGAATCCCCGTGGCTGCCAAAGTGAGTGGAGAGGAGTAGGAGTATAGGCATGATTCAGTCTAACAAATTGGACTTATTGAAGTACAAATTACCCTCGTTTTGTGTGGTCTTTATGTTCGAGATTTTTTTGCAATCTTTTGTTCAAAAGGTTTAGTTTCGTCAGTGCTATGAATAAACCTATGTATCATATTTTGTAGATATTTCTGTTCCCCTGTGCCCCCAAAACTCCTGCTCTCCCCCCTCAGCCTGCCCCCAAAACTCCTGCTCTCCCCCCTCAGTCTGCCCCAAAACTCCTGCTCTCCCCCCTCAGTCTGCCCCATAACTCCTGCTCTCCCCCCTCAGTCTGCCCCATAACTCCTGCTCTCCCCCCCCAGTCTGCCCCATAACTCCTGCTCTCCCCCCCCAGTCTGCCCCATAACTCCTGCTCTCCCCCTCAGTCTGCTCCATAACTCCTGCTCTCCCCCCTCAGTCTGCCCTATAACTACTGCCCCCCCCCCCCCCCCCCCCCAGTCTGCCCTATAACTCCTGCTCCCCCCCCTCAGCCTGCCCCATAACTCCTGCTCTCCCCCCTCAGCCTGCCCCATAACTCCTGCTCTCCCCCCTCAGCCTGCCCCATAACTCCTGCTCTCCCCCCTCAGCCTGTCCCATAACTCCTGCTCTCCCCCCTTAGCCTGCCCCATAACTCCTGCTCTCCCCCCTCAGCCTGTCCCATAACTCCTGCTCTCCCCCCTCAGCCTGCCAGTGTGACCCCAGGGGTACGGTGTCAGAGAGACCACAGTGTGACCCTGTGAGCGGGGACTGTTTCTGCAAGCGCCAGGTCACCGGACGCAGCTGTGGCCAGTGTCTGGTAAGGGTTCATGAGAGCCTCCCTCTTCTAACCTTAACACGTACGTACCCTCACACTCTCTCTTCTCTTCCTCTCTCATTCTTACACTCTCTCTCTCTCTCTCTTTCTCACATACACCCTCCGGAATTCATAGGTGTTTCTGAGTGATTCACATCCCCCTGTCACTCACCTAACTTCCTTGCCATGCCAGTAACAGTACCCAGGAATGTCTAAATTTAGCCCAGGGATGTCAGACCTCTCCGGTTGGTGTGGGTTACAGCAGGTTAAAAATGGTCAGCAGGCATTGGTCCTGACTGAGTGGTTCCTGAATTCTCAGAAGCTGCATAAAGACTTATTTTAAAGTCAAGAACAGACAACCACTATTTTCACCCATAACTTAAACTCTACCAGCCTGCACTTATACACTATGTAATTTTGATAGACAGGATGTATTTACAGTAAGACATTTTGATAGACAGGATGTATTTACAGTAAGTCATTTTGATAGACAGGATGTAGTTACAGTAAGTCATTTTGATAGACAGGATGTATTTACAGTAAGTCATTTTGATAGACAGGATGTAGTTACAGTAAGTTATTTTGATAGACAGGATGTATTTACAGTAAGTCATTTTGATAGACAGGATGTATTTACAGTAAGTCATTTTGATAGACAGGATGTATTTACAGTAAGTCATTTTGATAGACAGGATGTATTTACAGTAAGTCATTTTGATAGACAGGATGTATTTACAGTAAGTCATTTTGATTGACAGAATGTATTTACAGTAAGTCATTTGATTGACAGGATGTATTTACAGTAAGTCATTTTGATAGACAGAATGTATTTACAGTAAGTCATTTTGATAGACAGGATGTATTTACAGTAAGTTATTTTGATAGACAGGATGTATTTACAGTAAGTCATTTTGATAGACAGGATGTAGTTACAGTAAGTCATTTTGATAGACAGGATGTGTTTACAGTAAGTCATTTTGATAGACAGGATGTAGTTACAGTAAGTCATTTTGATAGACAGGATGTATTTACAGTAAGTCATTATGATAGACAGGATGTATTTACAGTAAGACATTTTGATAGACAGGATGTATTTACAGTAAGTCATTTTGATAGACAGGATGTAGTTACAGTAAGTCATTTTGATAGACAGGATGTATTTACAGTAAGTCATTTTGATTGACAGAATGTATTTACAGTAAGTAATTTGATTGACAGGATGTATTTACAGTAAGTCATTTTGATAGACAGAATGTATTTACAGTAAGTCATTTTGATAGACAGGATGTATTTACAGTAAGTTATTTTGATAGACAGGATGTATTTACAGTAAGTCATTTTGATAGACAGGATGTAGTTACAGTAAGTCATTTTGATAGACAGGATGTGTTTACAGTAAGTCATTTTGATAGACAGGATGTAGTTACAGTAAGTAATTTTGATAGACAGGATGTATTTACAGTAAGTAATTTTGATAGACAGGATGTATTTACAGTAAGTAATTTTGATTGACAGGATGTATTTACAGTAAGTCATTTTGATAGACAGGATGTATTTACAGTAAGTCATTTTGATAGACAGGATGTATTTACAGTAAGTCATTTTGATAGACAGGATGTATTTACAGAATTACATTTTGATAGACAGGATGTATTTACAGTAAGTCATTTTGATAGACAGGATGTATTTACAGTAAGTCATTTTGATAGACAGGATGTATTTGGAGCTAGGAACACCTGGTTGAGATATCTGAGTCGCCATCTATGACTCATATCCAAACCCATCAGCTGACATGTGGTGGTAGGTGGGAATGCAGTCTGTCTGGTGCTAACAGCTGTCTCTGTCTGTCTCCCTCCTGCCCACAGCCAGAACACTGGGCACTGAGTCACGACCTGAATGGCTGTAGAGACTGTGACTGTGATGTGGGCGGAGCCACAGATAACCAGTGAGTGACATTGTGATCTGTTTCTGCATCACATACAATTAATAAAAAACAAAATGTCCTCTTAATGTATATCTCTACCAATGAATTTGATTCATGTTGTACAACTACAGGATTACTGAATAGACCTTTTATCTGTCTTCCTCAGCTGCTCAATGGAGAATGGGCAGTGTCGTTGTCGTAGTTATATGGTGGGCCGTCAATGTACCCAGGTGGAGTCTGGGTACTTCTTCATGGCTCTGGACCACTATATCTACGAGGCTGAGCTGGCCATGCTGGGACAGGTAACTACTGCTGCTCCCTACACACAGAACAGACAGGGCTGTTATTTACATTGTTTACACTGTCTATGTTTGACTTTGTGTGAAAAAATGAAAGAAATTATCACCCTTGTCTTTCTTGCACTAGCATTAACACTAGCACTAACACTCAAACTCACAGTCACAGTCACCCTCACATTAACACTAACACTAGCACTAGCACTCATACTCACAGTCACCCTCACATTAACACTAACACTAGCACTCATACTCACAGTCACCCTCACATTAACACTAGCAATAACACTAGCACTAACACTAGCACTAAATCTCATACTCACAGTCACCCTCACATTAACACTAACACTAGCACTCATACTCACAGTCACCCTCACATTAACACTAACACTAGCACTCATACTCACAGTCACCCTCACATTAACACTAGCACTAACACTAGCACTAGCACTAACACTAACACTAGCACTAGCTCTCATACTCACAGTCACCCTCACATTAACACTAACACTAGCACTAGCACTAACACTAGCACTAACACTAACATTAACACTAGCACTAACACTAGCACTAGCACTAGCACTAACACTAACACTGGCACTAACACTAACACTAACATTAACAATAGCACTAACACTAAAATTAACACTAACACTAGAATTAGCACTAGCACTAGCATTAGCACTAGCACTAACACTAGCACTAACACTAACATTAACACTAGCATTAGCACTAGCACTAGCACTCACATTAACACTAGCATTAGCACTAACATTAACACTAGCACTAACACTAGCACTAACATTAGCACTAACACTAACACTAACACTCATACTCACAGTCACCCTCACACTAACACTAACACTAGCACTAACACTAACACTCATACTCAGTCACCCTCACACCAACACTAACACTCATACTCAGTCACCCTCACACCAACACTAACACTCATACTCACAGTCACCCTCACACTAACACTAACACTCATACTCACAGTCACCCTCACACTAACACTAACACTAGCATTAGCACTAACACTCATACTCAGTAACCCTCACACTCACACTAACACTCATACTCACACTCACCCTCACACTAACACTAACAATCATACTCACAGTCACCCTCACACTAACACTAGCACTAGCACTAACACTAACACTAGCACTAGCACTAACATTAGCACTAACACTAACACTCATACTCACAGTCACCCTCACACTAACACTAGCATTAGCACTAACACTAACACTCATACTCAGTCACCATCACACTAACACTAACACACATACTCACAGTCACCCTCACACTAACACTAACACTCATACTCACAGTCACCCTCACACTAACACTAGCACTAACACTAGCACTAGCATTAACACTAACACTAGCATTAGCACTAACATTAGCATTAACACTAACATTAACACTAGCACTAACACTAGCATTAGCACTAACATTAACACTAACATTAACACTAGCACTAACACTAGCTCTCATACTCACAGTCACCCCCACAATAACACTAGTACTAGCACTAACACCAGCACTAACATTAACACTAACACTCACTCACAGTCACCCTCACATTAACACTAACATTAACACTAACACTAACATTAACACTAGCATTAGCACTAGCACTAACACTAGCATTAGCACTAGCACTAACACTAACATTAGCACTAACACTAACACTAGCACTAACACTAACACTAACACTAGCACTAACACTCATACTAACACTAACACTAACACTAGCACTAGCACTAACATTAACACTAGCACTAGCACTAGCACTAACATTAGCACTAACACTAACACTAACACTAACACTAACACTAGCACTAACACTAACACTAACACTAACACTAGCACTAACACTAACACTAGCACTCATACTAACACTAACACTAACACTAGCACTAACACTAACCCTAGCACTAACACTAACACTAGCACTAGCACTAACACTAGCACTAGCACTAACATTAGCACTAACACTCATACTAACACTAACACTAGCACTAACACTAACACTAACACTAGCACTAACACTCATACTAACACTAACACTAACACTAACACTAGCACTAACACTAGCACTAACACTAACACTAGCACTAACACTAACACTAACACTAGCACTCATACTAACACTAACACTAACACTAACACTAACACTAGCACTAGCACTAACACTAACACTAGCACTAGCACTAGCACTAACATTAGCACTAACATTAACACTAGCACTAACACTAGCACTAGCACTAACATTAGCACTAACACCAACACTCATACTCACAGTCACCCTCACACTAACACTAGCATTAGCACTAACACTAACACTCATACTCAGTCACCATCACACTAACACTAACACACATACTCACAGTCACCCTCACACTAACACTAGCACTAACACTAGCACTAGCATTAACACTAGCACTAACACTAACATCAACACTAGCATTAACACTAGCGCTAACATTAACACTAGCATTAACACTAACATCAACACTAGCATTAACACTAGCACTAACATTAACACTAGCACTCATACTCACAGTTACCCTCACATTAACACTAACACTAGCACTAACACTAACACTAACACTAGCACTCATACTCACAGTTACCTTCACACTAACACTAGCACTAACACTAGCACTCATACTCACAGTCACACTAGCACTAACGCTGACTTAGCTGATAGCTGCTTTATAAATAATAAAAAAAATGACTTACTCTGTCTATGATTTGTGGTTGTCTCACCTAGCCACCATAAGGTAAATGCACTAACTGTAAGTCGTTTTGGATAACAGCGTCTGCTAAATTACTAAAATGTATTTGTGTGTGTGTCCAGGGCTGCAGTGTGGAGCAGAGGGAGCACCAGCCTGGGCGCCCTACCACCTGGACTGGCACTGGGTTTGCCAAGGTCCCAGAGGGCAGCAGCCTGGATTTCTCCATCAACATCATCCCCTACTCCATGGAGTACGACCTCCTCATCCGCTATGAGTCGCAAGTTAGTGCCTAGTTACTCACGCACACGTATGCACACACACACAAACACATACAATTTTATTTGATTTACCCATGCATACACACACACACACACACACACACACACACACACACACACACACACACACACACACACACACACACACACACACACACACACACACACACACACACACACACACACACACACACACACACACACATACACACACCTCTATTCTCTGGGTGTGTACTGTACAGTGTGTATATGACTTTTATTGTGGTGTGTGTGTTGTGTTAGATGCCACGGGACTTGGAGGAGGTCCGTGTGACTATCATTCGGCCAGGGCCCATTCCCACCAGCAGCCCATGTGGAAACACCATCCCTGCAGACGACATGCTCACTGTTTCCCTGCCTGCAGGATCCAGGTGAGGGACACACACAGACACACACCTCACTATGGAATATACAGGTCGCCTAGCGGTTAAGAGAATTTGACCAATAACCTAAAGGTTGCTGGTTCGAATCTCCGAGCTGAATAGGTGAAAAATCTGCCGATGTGCCCTTGAGCATGGCACTTAACCCTAATTGCTTCTCTAAGTCACTCTGGATAAGCATTTCACTACACTTTCCTCTAGTGTGTGTGTGTTTGTGTGTGTGTGATGCAGGTTTGTCGTGCTGCCTCAATCTATCTGCTTGGAGAGAGGAGTTAGTTACACGCTTCACTTTGAGTTCAGTCGCTATCTGGAACGGAACAATGTTCTCATTCCCGGTACAACTGCTGCCAACATTCTAGTGGACTCTGTGAGTATCAATACTCAACAAAGGATATGTTTGTCTGGACATCTCTCTCTCTCTTTCTCTCTCCCTCTCTATTCTTTATCTCTCCCTCTCTCTTTCTGTCTAATTGTGTTCTTCTTATGTAGTCTAGCTAAAACTCCTCCCTCCTTCCTCTCCAGATTTCCCTTCTCCCTCGTTACTCCTCCCTGGAGATGTTCATCGGCGGAGACCCCGCCTCCATCGCCCGGAAACAGAGCTACGAGCGCTACCGCTGCCATGACGGGGCTAAGAGCGTGACACGCCCCCAGATCAGTGACGTCTGTGCCAAACTCATCACCAGCATGTCAGCCATCATTAACCATGGAGCTTTGGGTATGTCAACTCTCCTACAGTTCACAAATGAACCTCATCCACTAGGGGAGTTCAGATAGTCGCTGTCGTCAAAGATGCCTGGTGATACCTAAATACCGAACTTATTTGCAATGAAATTAAAATGTTTTAATCACTTCCTTCTTCTTCACAGCTTGCCAGTGTGACCCCCAGGGTTCAGTCAGCTCAGTGTGTGACATGCGCGGAGGTCAGTGTCGCTGTAGGTCCAATGTGATTGGACGGCGCTGTGACCACTGTGGTCCTGGGACGTACGGCTTTGGACCTGCAGGATGTAAAGGTGAGTGTCGTAACCCCAGTCAACCACACAGAGTCAAACTCCTGCTGTTATCTAGTAGGGTACACACATAGTTTCTTCTGCAGAGGTGCATTGGACTGTTCTATCTGTCCGTCCGTCCGTCTCTACTGGTGGCATCCCTTGGGGCCTTTATTACCCACTGACCCCCTCCCTCACGCCTCTCTTCATCTACCCTTTCCTATACATCTCTCCCTTGTTCTCTCTATCTCTCTCTCTCTAGCCTGTGAGTGTAGTCTGGAAGGTGCGGTCACTCGGTTCTGTGACCAGCTGACTGGGCAGTGCCCATGCAGCCAGGGTGCGTTTGGCCAGCGGTGCGATGGCTGCCAGGCAGGACACTGGGGCTTCCCCAACTGTAAGCAGTGCCTATGTAACGGACACGCTGAGGAGTGCCACCAGAGGACCGGAGCCTGTCTCAACTGCAGGGAAAACACTGGAGGGGACAAATGTGACAGGTGGGGATTCACCATGGGGACAGTGGAGAATCTGGGGATAAGTATGAAGGTACCACTATTAAATGTAATTGCGCTATTACTGTATTTCAAGGTGTGCCAACGGTTACTACGGCAACCCGGTGCTGGGCACAGGTAACAGTAACCGATGCCAGCCCTGCCCCTGCCCGGATGGCCCAAACAGCGGAAGATACTTTGCTACCTCCTGTCACCAGGACAACCGCAACAGACAGGTGGTCTGCAACTGTAACCAAGGATACACAGGTACAGCTCACACCTCCATTGAGGTGTCTTCTCTCTCTCCCTCTCTTGTTCTTCCTCCTCTTCCTTAGCCAGGGAAATGGATGATGAGGAACAGTTTGATCATGTCTGCATGAATGAGCAGGTGTATCATAGGGCTAATTTAATGATGCACTGTGAATGGAGATGATTGGTTGGTTAGTGTGATTTAAACTCGCCACGGTGGGTCTTCTGGTGAACCAAATAAAAAATCTGTGGACAAATAGTCTCGTAGAAAGTTCCTCGGACCAGAATGAGTGTGGAATGATAACGTGTTTCCTCCCTTACCTTACTTGGCACAGGGGGGATGGTTAAGCGCTCCGAGGGTTCCTTCAAGCGTGAGTAATGATGATGGGAAACCACCCTCCCTAAAAATAAATTAAGAACTGCCCCTGCATGGCTTCAGCACCCCACCTATCTATGGTGCTGTGCCACAGTACACTCCTGCCTCAGAGTAGATGAAATTCCTATAAACTGATCCAGAATCAGTTTTGAACGATTGTATAACACAAATAACTGTAATTGAGTTGGATGACTGATACTGAGTCTGGGTCAGCTTCTACAGTATCTCCTGTGTATATCAACTATTATGTTATACTGGGCACATATACAGTCAGTGCTTGTTACTCCTGCTGAATCACACAGGCACCAAGCAGCAGGCAGACAACCAACTGAAAACAACAAAATCTCTGCCATGCTGCATTCTGTCTTGTGATTCTCTGCCTCCGTTAAACAGACACAAAATACAGGAACAGGTCTGACACTCATAGCAGACACGCTGAAGCTGTGAGAGTGACACTACGCCAACCTATGTGTTCACTCACACCCACTGTGAGCCTGTGACAAATAGACATATCCTAACAGCTGCTTTTCTCTGCTTTAGATAGCTTTGCTGCTACAATCATGATGTGCTTTACTGTAAATGCACAATGGAACAAACAAAGTCTCTGTGGAATCAAACTGTGTTCAAGCTCTGTACTTTAATGTATTCTCCAATTAAAAATAATTTACAGTAGAAATGACACTCAATTTATTGGGCCCTCTGTGTCATCTTGCCTCGTTGTATACATTTAGCCTTTCAGTTTCCACAAAATAATGGTATCACAATGCCCATTTATATTTACTGTCAAGTGAGGAAATCCTATGTTGTATTCAACTCGGGGTTAGAATACACTACTTCCCTGCTAGGAGTGATCTCTCTCTCCTTGTTTTGCTGGAGAGACCTCAAGACCAGCAGCTGTAGGTTGTCTGTCAAACCCAAAAGTCAGCCGCCCTCCACCCCAGCATACTCTGCCCCCTGCAGCCGTCAGTTGGACAAAAAAATGTAAAGTATGTCTCCCTTCCTCTGAATCCATCCTTAGAAAAGATGGGCTCTTTGTGAGAGAAGTAAATCGTTCACGGTGTCTGCCAAAATGCTGAAGCACAGTGTTGTGTTAGAGACCACCTAAAGCGAGACCGATTGAAGACCAACACCGAGACCAGAACAATGAGAGTCCAATTCAAGACCATGACTGTAATTGTTCCAAATCATCACCACAATAAAGAGTTGATAATGTCCAGTATTTCTGTGTTCATATTTCAGAAGGACATATGGATCGTTTAGACATTAAAAATGGTGAAGAAATGCACGCTGAGGAAAATAGAGAGACACTCTACACATGATCACAAACCCAAACAGGTTTCTGATAGATAGAAATACCAAATATGTAACAAATTCCTCAGTCTGCCCTCTCTTGGTGAGCGTGCAACTTTCAAACAATTGCCCCCACTCTTCTCTGCCAGCTGCACGGAGTAGATTGACATTTATTGGGATGAGTCTTGTCCTGGAGGCAGAGCAGACCGATTTCCACTAGATGGGCCAGTGGCAAAGTCAAAATTAACTATGTAGGCCTATAGTAATAATGTATGAAAACCAAAATTAGCTTTTTGATCTTAATTTAAGATAAGGGTTAGGCATAAGGTTAGCAATTTGTTTAAAATGAGGGTTAAAATGGGATTTTATGACTTTGTGGCTGTGCCAGCTAGTTACTACCCCGCAGAGCAGCCTCCAATACATGAGTCATCCCAATAAATGCCAACCTGCGCAAGCAGAGCAAGAAAATTCAGACAAGTGCGACAAGTTTTGAACATACTGAGCTGAGAATTTTTTGTAGACTGCAGAATTTTTCTTTTCTTCCCAAGCTTCAGAAGGCTATTTCAGTCCACTATTACAGGACTAGTAAAGGCCCAGAAATGTATTTTCTTCCAAAAATATATATTTTTATTAATTATATAATTTCTATTCTGATTTTCAAGCACCCCTACTTCCCACGTCAATGGTTTTGAGGATATTTTGCAATGAAAGAAAAGGACAGTAATGTTACAAGACAAGTAGGAAGCGATATCATGACAGAAGGATATTTGGCCTGGCAAAGCGTTTTTATGCGCTGACTGAATGGGAGCTGATAATGAGTTTTTTACTCCGCTGGTCTCTGGAAGAAATTACGAGTCCTCCTTGTCCGAGACCGAGTCAAGACCGAGTAAAAATGTATCCTACACTGAGACAAGACCGACAGCACTCAATACTGTTAACCAACTTCCAAACGAGCTTCAATGCCATACAACACTCCTTCCGTGGCCTCCAACTGCTCTTAAACGCTAGTAAAACTATATGCATGCTCTTCAACTGATCGCTGCCTGCATCCGCTTGCCCAACTAGCATCACTACTCTGGACGGTTCTGACTTAGAATATGTGGACAACTATAAATACCTAGGTGTCTGGCTAGACTGTAAACTCTCCTTCCAGACTCATATTAAGCATCTCCAATCCAAAATTAAATCTAGAATCGGCTTCCTATTTTGCAACAAAGCCTCCTTCACTCACGTTGCCAAACATACCCTCGTAAAACGGACTATCCTACCGATCTATAAGTCTTTGCTAGGTAAAGCTCCGCCTTATCTCAGCTCACTGGTCACCATAACAACACCCACCTTTAGCACGTACTCCAGCAGGTATAATATCTCACTGGTCATCCCCAAAGCCAACACCTCCTTTGGCCGCCTTTCCTTCCAGTTCTCTGCTGCCGATGACTGGAACAATTTGCAAAATGGCTGAAGTTGAAAACTGATATCTCCCTCACTAACTTTAAGCATCAGCTATCAGAGCAGCTCACCGATCGCTGCAGCTGTACACAGCGCATCTGTAAATAGCCCATCCAACTACCTACCTTATCCCCATATTGTTTTTATTTACTTTTTTTTGCGTTATTGACTGTATTCTGATTTTGTTACCCAGGAGATAAACAGTGATTAGTGAGGAGCTCTGTTGCAGAGTGGATTATGCTTCAGCCCATGTGTAACTCTGTGTTGTTGTTTTTTTTGTCACACTGCTTTGCTTTATCTTGGCCAGGTCGCAATTGTAAATGAGAACTTGTTCTCAACTGGCCTACCTGGTTAAATAAAGGTGAAATAAAAAATCAATAAAAATATGTGGTCTCAAGAACGGACTCTACAACACTGCTGAAGCATAATCCACTCTGCAACAGAGCTCCTCACTAATCACTGTTTATCTCCTGGGTAACCAAACTCCCTTTTAACACAAGATGTGATAGCATTGCACAATGATAAAATATGAAACATTTTCAAGTATCTAACATCATGTGTACATCCTGATAACAACTTTATTGATAGTCACTGAGCTGGGTTTCACCACTTGTCTCTGTCTATCTGCATAAGCTATCAAACTATAAGCTTCTCACTTAAATTCACTGGAAAACTGTTTGGAAATACTTGAAAATACCAAGTCATTTTTCACCCTCACCCAGCCAATAAATATCTCAATATCAACATAAGATATTCCACTTTCCATCTCTGTCCATCCAAAAATCTCCCTCCTTCTCCCTTAATCTTTTTTCCTTTTTGGGTCACAGGTTCCCGGTGTGAGGAGTGTGCCCCTGGTTACTATGGTAACCCCTCCCAGCCAGGTGGGCGGTGCCAGCCGTGCAGGTGCAGTAACAACATTGACATGTCAGACCTGGATGCGTGTGACCGGAGGACAGGAGAGTGTGAGAAGTGTCTCTACAACACAGAGGGACCAGACTGTGGGGTGTGCAAGAGTGGTTACTATGGAGACGCCTCGCGACGCAACTGCAGAAGTGAGTGACTGTTGAAGCATCCTTTTTACACAAAAAAAACTTAACAACCATTCATTTTAGACTCTATATGTATATTTTTTATCTACTTTTTTCTGTTTCATCAGAGTGCACCTGTAACTTCCTGGGCACAGAGCAAACCCAGTGTACAGCACGGGATGAGTGTGTCTGCCAGCGTGCCACGGGGCAGTGCCAGTGTCTACCCAACACTATCGGCCTGACATGTGACCACTGTAAGCCCAACTACTGGAACCTGGCTAGTGGGCGGGGCTGTGAGGCCTGCGGCTGTGAACCCAACAACGCTGTCAACCCCGCCTGCAACGAGGTGTGGGTGTGGTTCCATTATTAAGGTGCTTCATGGGATAAACCTCTTCTGTGACCTCATGCTCATGTTTGTCCTCTCTGTGCCCCAGTTCACTGGAAAGTGTCAGTGTCGTGACGGATTTGGTGGGAAGACCTGTACAGACTGCCAAGAGAACTACTGGGGTGACCCAAGGATCCAGTGTAGAGGTCAGCATTAACAGAAGCGCCATGTAACATGTTATTCATAAGAATGGCATCAAAATATCAGCAGCAGACATATACTAACGATCTCCGACTTCCTCTCTCTCTCTCTCTCTCTCTCTCTCTCTCTCTCTCTCTCTCTCTCGCGCTCTCGCTCTCTCTCTCTTGGCATGGGAAACATGTTAACATTGCCAAACAAGTTAAGTAGATAATATACAAAAGTGAAATAAACAATATAAATTAACAGTAAACATTACACTCACAGAAATTCCAAAAGAATAAAGACATCGGGTTTGTTTTCAAATTATTTGTGGGTCTGTGTAATCTGAGAGAAATACGTGTCTATAATATGGTCATGCATTTGGCAGGAGGTTAGGAAGTGCAGCTCAGTTCCCACCTCATTTTGTGGGCAGTGTGCACATAGCCTCTCTTCTCTTGACAGCCAGGTCTGCCTACGACTGCCTTTCACAATAGCAAGGCTATGCTCACTGAGTCTGTACATAGTCAAAGCTTTCCTTAAGTTTGGGTCAGTCACAGTGGTCAGGTATTCTGCCACTATGTACTCTCTGTTTAGGGCCAAATAGCATTCCAGTTTGCTCTATTTTTTTGTTAATTCTTTCCAATCAAGTAATTTTTGTTTTCTCATGATTTTGTTGGGTCTAATTGTATAGCTGTCCTGGGGCTCTGTGGGGTGTGTTTGTGTTTGTGAACAGAGCTCCAGGACCAGCTTGCTTAGGTGACTTTTCTCCAGGCTAATTCTGCTCTGCGTTATTTGGTGTTTTACGTTGTACATGAAGGATATTTTCTTTGTGTTGTTGTTTGTTTATTATTTTCCACTTTTCCCAGAAGTGGTTAAGAGTCTATGGGTTCTTCAATTACATTGAGCTGATTTCTGACGTGCTGTTCCTTCTTTTTCCTTAGTGTATTTCTGTATTGTTTTAGTGATTCACCATAGTGAAGGTGTAGACTCGGGTTTTCTGGGTCGCTATGTTTTTGGTTGGACAAGTTTATCAATTTCTTTCTTAGGTTTTTGCATTCTTCATCAAACCATTTGTCATTGTTGTTCATTTTCTTCAGCTTTCTGTTTGATTGATTTGATAGGGAAGCTGAGAGGTCAAATATACTGTTTAGATTTTCTACTGCTACGTTTACACCTTCACTACTACAGTGGAACGTTTTGTCCAGGAAGTTGTTGAAAAGGGATTGAATTTGTTGTTGCCTAATTGTTTTTTGGTAGATTTCCACACTACATTCCTTCCATCTACAGCATTTCTTAATATTACTCAGTTCCTTTGGCTTTGATGCCTCAGGATTGAGTATTGCTCTGTTCAGGTAGACAGTGATTTTGCTGTGGTCTGATAGGGGTGTCAGTGGGCTGACTGTGAACGCTCTGAGAGACTCTGGGTTGAGGTCAGTGATAAAGTAGTCTACAGTACTACTGCCATGTATCCACTATAGGAGTCCCCTCGAAGCCTACCGTTGACTATGTACATACCCAGCATGGGACAGAGCTGCAGGAGGTGTGACCCGTTTTTGTTGGTTATGTTGTCGTAGTTGTGCCGAGGGGGGCATATAGGGGAGGGAATGCTGTCACCTCCAGGTAGGTGTTTGTCCCCCTGTGTGCTGAGGGGGGCATATAGGGGAGGGAATGCTGTCACCTCCAGGCAGGTGTTTGTCCCCCTGTGTGCTGAGGGTGTCAGGTTCTGTCCAGTTCTGGCATTTAGGCCTGGTAATGATTGATTTCCCCCTCCAGGATGGAGAAGCTGTCTTTATTAAAGTATGGGGATTCTAGTGGGGGGATATAGGTAGCACACATGAGGACATTTTTCTCTGTTGAGATCATTTCCTTTTGAATTTCTAGCCAGATGTAAAATGTCCCTGTTTTGATCAATTTAATAGCGTGAGTTAGGTCTGCTCTATACCAAATTAGCACACCCCCTGAGTCTCTTCTCTGTTTCACACCTGGTAGTTTGGTGGATGGGATTACCAGATCTCTGTAACCTAGAGGGAAACCAGTGGGTCCATCTCCTCTATACTATGTTTCTTGTAGGATGACAATGTCTGTATTTCCGATTTCTTTGATGAAATCCAGGTTCCTACTTTTTAGGCCAAAGGCAGATGGCATCAGGCCTTGGATATTCCAGGATGAGTTAGTGACGGCTTTGTGTTCCATAAAGTGTCCAATGTTGTTGGTCGTGGGGTTTGGCTTCAGGCCAGTAAGTGTGAGCAGAGCCTGCTGATCATCTGGTACATGCCATTGGCTTGGGCTAGTGTAAGAGTGGGGTTTGGGCCTGTTTTCCTACTCACGGCCTGGGCGTATGTGTTACTTCCATGTTGAGGCCCTCTTTGCGGGAGTGGGGGGCACGGGGTGGGCTGGAGGGACATAGGTCTGATCTGAGGGGGCCTAAATGGGCTGTGGGCATGGTTGACTTGGGGGTGTGTTGATCGGTTGGGGTGGGGGTGTGTATGTGGCTGGTGGTGTTGTGGTCTGGATGTAGGTCCTCTCGGCGTGTGGGTGGGTGTGGGGGGTTGTCAGGAGGGCTATCAGAGTGGCTGACAGGGGGGGGCGGGGGGGGGGGGGGGTGCTCAGAGGGGGTGGAATTCCCTGGGCTTGGGCTTCTTCATTTGTCTGTCCCGCTATGTTGTCGAAGCTATGGTCAGGGTATGGGGTGGACTGTTCTGCTGTGGTGTCGAGACTTTTGTCAGGAGCTAAGTTGGACTGTTCTGCTGGCTTGTCTGCGGGGGTGGCCACCTCCCTAATGGGTTGTTCTCTGTCACACGCCATCCCCCTCATCCTTTCCTCCAGCAGTCTGATCCTCTCCTCTAGTGCTCTGTTCTTCTCCTGATCCTGCTCTTTGTCCTGTAGATGTTGTCTCACTGCAGTCCAGAGTGCAGATATGTCTCTCTCCACCTCCAGCTCTCCAGGTCTAGTTAAGGGGGTGTTGTTGTGCTGGACTGTTGTCTGGGTCTATGCTGACTGGAGTGGAATCACCTGCTGTTCCAGCTCCACCTACCTTACCTCCAGCTGGGTGAATTTATCCCTCATTTGAATGGTTGACTTTCCGCTTGGGGTTGCTCGTCTGTGGGGTTATATAATGAAGAGGTCTGGACTGACCCGCTCGGGGTGGGGGTATCTTTCTCAAGGGAGAGCTTCTCCTGCTGAGCTACTTCTTTGATTAGGTGAAAGTCCAGCTGAAACTGTTTGCTGTTGCCCTGTACCAAAACTGTTCCAGACTTATAGAGATTTATATTAGCTGACTCAGAGTCCTCGTTGTCTATTATCCTGAGTTTCCACCCATCGATAACAGCCCCCCTCTTAACAGAGGGGTAGTGTGTTAATATAGCACTGTGCCATGCCAGGGGATGGTCTGTGTTAATATAACACTGTGCCATGCCAGGGGATGGTCTATGTTAATATAGCACTGCACCATGCCAGGGGATGGTCTGGTTAATATAGCACTGTGCCATGCCAGGGGATGGTCTGTGTTAATATAGCACTGTATCGTGCCAGGGGATGGTCTGGTTAATATAGCACTGCACCATGCAGGGGATGGTCTGGTTAATATAGCACTGTGCCATGCCAGGGGATGGTCTGGTTAATATAGCGCTGTGTCATGCCAGGGGATGGTCTGGTTAATATAGCACTGTGCCATGCCAGGGGATGGTGTGTGTTAATATAGCACTGTGCCATGCCAGGGGATGGTCTGGTTAATATAGCACTGTGCCATGCCAGGGGATGGTCTGGTTAATATAGCACTGTGTCATGCCAGGGGATGGTCTGGTTAATATAGCACTGTGCCATGCCAGGGGATGGTCTGGTTAATATAGCACTGTGTCATGCCAGGGGATGGTCTGGTTAATATAGCACTGTGTCATGCCAGGGGATGGTCTGGTTAATATAGCACTGTGTCATGCCAGGGGATGGTCTGGTTAATATAGCACTGCACCATGCCAGGGGATGGTCTGGTTAATATAGCACTGTGTCATGCCAGGGGATGGTCTGGTTAATATAGCACTGTGCCATGCCAGGGGATGGTCTGGTTAATATAGCGCTGTGTCATGCCAGGGGATGGTCTGGTTAATATAGCACTGCACCATGCCAGGGGATGGTCTGGTTAATATAGCACTGTGCCATGCCAGGGGATGGTCTGGTTAATATAGCGCTGCGTCATGCCAGGGGATGGTCTGGTTAATATAGCACTGTGTCATGCCAGGGGATGGTCTGGTTAATATAGCACTGTGCCATGCCAGGGGATGGTCTGGTTAATATAGCACTATGTCATGCCAGGGGATGGTCTGGTTAATATAGCACTGTGTCATGCCAGGGGATGGTCTGGTTAATATAGCACTGCGCCATGCCAGGGGATGGTCTGGTTAATATAGCGCTGTGTCATGCCAGGGGATGGTCTGGTTAATATAGCACTGTGCCATGCCAGGGGATGGTCTGGTTAATATAGCACTGTGTCATGCCAGGGGATGGTCTGGTTAATATAGCACTGCACCATGCCAGGGGATGGTCTGGTTAATATAGCACTGTGTCATGCCAGGGGATGGTCTGGTTAATATAGCACTGTGCCATGCCAGGGGATGGTCTGGTTAATATAGCACTGTGCCATGCCAGGGGATGGTCTGGTTAATATAGCACTGTGCCATGCCAGGGGATGGTCTGGTTAATATAGCACTGTGTCATGCCAGGGGATGGTCTGGTTAATATAGCGCTGTGCCAGGGGATGGTCTGGTTAATATAGCACTGTGCCATGCCAGGGGATGGTCTGGTAAATATAGCACTGCACCATGCAGGGGATGGTCTGGTTAATATAGCACTGTGCCATGCCAGGGGATGGTCTGGTTAATACAGCACTGTGTCATGCCAGGGGATGGTCTGGTTAATATAGCACTGTGTCATGCCAGGGGATGGTCTGGTTAATATAGCACTGCGCCATGCCAGGGGATGGTCTGGTTAATATAGCGCTGTGTCATGCCAGGGCATGGTCTGGTTAATATAGCACTGTGCCATGCCAGGGGATGGTCTGGTTAATATAGCACTGTGTCATGCCAGGGGATGGTCTGGTTAATATAGCACTGCACCATGCCAGGGGATGGTCTGGTTAATATAGCACTGTGTCATGCCAGGGGATGGTCTGGTTAATATAGCACTGTGCCATGCCAGGGGATGGTCTGGTTAATATAGCACTGTGCCATGCCAGGGGATGGTCTGGTTAATATAGCACTGTGCCATGCCAGGGGATGGTCTGGTTAATATAGCACTGTGTCATGCCAGGGGATGGTCTGGTTAATATAGCGCTGTGCCAGGGGATGGTCTGGTTAATATAGCACTGTGCCATGCCAGGGGATGGTCTGGTAAATATAGCACTGCACCATGCAGGGGATGGTCTGGTTAATATAGCACTGTGCCATGCCAGGGGATGGTCTGGTTAATATAGCACTGTGTCATGCCAGGGGATGGTCTGGTTAATATAGCACTGTGCCATGCCAGGGGATGGTCTGGTTAATATAGCACTGTGCCATGCCAGGGGATGGTCTGGTTAATATAGCACTGTGTCATGCCAGGGGATGGTCTGGTTAATATAGCACTGCACCATGCCAGGGGATGGTTCAATCAATCAAGTTTATTTTATATAGCCCTTCGTACATCAGCTAATATCTCGAAGTGCTGTACAGAAACCCAGCCTAAAACCCCAAACAGCAAGCAATGCAGGTGTAGAAGCACGGTGGCTAGGAAAAACTCCCTAGAAAGGCCAAAACCTAGGAAGAAACCTAGAGAGGAACCAGGCTATGAGGGGTGGCTAGTCCTCTTCTGGCTGTGCCGGGTGGAGATTATAACAGAACTATGCCAAGATGTTCAAAATGTTCATAAGTGACAAGCATGGTCAAATAATAATCATGAATAATTTTCAGTTGGCTTTTCATAGCCGATCATTAAGAGTTGAAAACAGCAGGTCTGGGACAGGTGGCGGTTCCATAACCGCAGGCAGAACAGTTGAAACTGGAATAGCAGCAAGGCCAGGTGGACTGGGGACAGCAAGGAGTCATCATGCCCGGTAGTCCTGACGTATGGTCCTAGGGCTCAGGTCCTCCGAGAGAGAGAAAGAAAGAGAGAAGGAGAAAATTAGAGAGAGCCAAGATTTTCAAAATGTTCATAAATGACAAGCATGGTCAAATAATAATCAGGAATAAATGTCAGTTGGCTTTTCATAGCCGATCATTAAGAGTTGAAAACAGCAGGTCTGGGACAGGTAGGGGTTCCGTAACCGCAGGCAGAACAGTTGAAACTGGAATAGCAGCAAGGCCAGGCGGACTGGGGACAGCAAGGAGTCATCATGCCCGGTTTGCCGTGACGTATGGTCCTAGGGATCAGGTTCTCAGAGAGAGAGAAAGAAAGAGAGAACGAGAGAATTAGAGAGAGCATACTTAAATTCACACAGGACACTGGATAAGACAGGAGAAGTACTCCAGGTATAACCAACTGACCCTAGCCCCCCGACACATAAACTACTGCAGCATAAATACTGGATGGTCTGGTTAATATAGCACTGTGTCATGCCAGGGGATGGTCTGGTTAATATAGCACTGTGCCATGCCAGGGGATGGTCTGGTTAATATAGCACTGTGCCATGCCAGGGGATGGTCTGGTTAATATAGCACTGTGCCATGCCAGGGGATGGTCTGGTTAATATAGCACTGTGCCATGCCAGGGGATGGTCTGGTTAATATAGCACTGTGTCATGCCAGGGGATGGTCTGGTTAATATAGCACTGTGTCATGCCAGGGGATGGTCTGGTTAATATAGCACTGTGTCATGCCAGGGGATGGTCTGGTTAATATAGCACTGTGCCATGCCAGGGGATGGTCTGGTTAATATAGCACTGTGTCAATCCAGGGGATGGTCTGGTTAATATAGCACTGTGTCATGCCAGGGGATGGTCTGGTTAATATAGCACTGTGCCATGCCAGGGGATGGTCTGGTTAATATAGCGCTGTGTCATGCCAGGGGATGGTCTGGTTAATATAGCACTGTGCCATGCCAGGGGATGGTCTGGTTAATATAGCACTGCACCATGCCAGGGGATGGTCTGGTTAATATAGCACTGTGCCA
Organism: Salvelinus namaycush; assembly: GCF_016432855.1. Lineage (NCBI taxonomy): Eukaryota > Metazoa > Chordata > Actinopteri > Salmoniformes > Salmonidae > Salvelinus > Salvelinus namaycush. The sequence goes on from NC_052322.1 coordinate 44,005,579, forward strand.
TGCCAGGGGATGGTCTGGTTAATATAGCACTGTGCCAGGGGATGGTCTGGTTAATATAGCGCTGTGCCAGGGGATGGTCTGGTTAATATAGCACTGTGCCATGCCAGGGGATGGTCTGGTTAATATAGCACTGCACCATGCAGGGGATGGTCTGGTTAATATAGCACTGTGCCATGCCAGGGGATGGTCTGGTTAATATAGCACTGTGTCATGCCAGGGGATGGTCTGGTTAATGTAGCACTGTGCCATGCCAGGGGATGGTCTGGTTAATATAGCACTGTGTCATGCCAGGGGATGGTCTGGTTAATATAGCACTGTGTCATGCCAGGGGATGGTCTGGTTAATATAGCACTGTGCCATGCCAGGGGATGGTCTGGTTAATATAGCGCTGTGTCATGCCAGGGGATGGTCTGGTTAATATAGCACTGTGTCATGCCAGGGGATGGTCTGGTTAATATAGCACTGTGTCATGCCAGGGGATGGTCTGGTTAATATAGCACTGTGCCATGCCAGGGGATGGTCTGGTTAATATAGCACTGTGTCATGCCAGGGGATGGTCTGGTTAATATAGCACTGCACCATGCCAGGGGATGGTCTGGTTAATATAGCACTGTGTCATGCCAGGGGATGGTCTGGTTAATATAGCACTGTGCCATGCCAGGGGATGGTCTGGTTAATATAGCACTGTGCCATGCCAGGGGATGGTCTGGTTAATATAGAACTGTGCCATGCCAGGGGATGGTCTGGTTAATATAGCACTGTGTCATGCCAGGGGATGGTCTGGTTAATATAGCACTGTGTCATGCCAGGGGATGGTCTGGTTAATATAGCACTGTGTCATGCCAGGGGATGGTCTGGTTAATATAGCACTGTGCCATGCCAGGGGATGGTCTGGTTAATATAGCACTGTGCCATGCCAGGGGATGGTCTGGTTAATATAGCACTGTGCCATGCCAGGGGATGGTCTGGTTAATATAGCACTGTGCCATGCCAGGGGATGGTCTGGTTAATATAGCACTGTGTCATGCCAGGGGATGGTCTGGTTAATATAGCGCTGTGCCAGGGGATGGTCTGGTTAATATAGCACTGTGCCATGCCAGGGGACGGTCTGGTAAATATAGCACTGCACCATGCAGGGGATGGTCTGGTTAATATAGCACTGTGCCATGCCAGGGGATGGTCTGGTTAATATAGCACTGTGTCATGCCAGGGGATGGTCTGGTTAATATAGCACTGTGCCATGCCAGGGGATGGTCTGGTTAATATAGCGCTGTGTCAGGGGATGGTCTGGTTAATATAGCACTGCACCATGCCAGGGGATGGTCTGGTTAATATAGCACTGTGTCATGCCAGGGGATGGTGTGGTTAATATAGCACTGCACCATGCCAGGGGATGGTCTGGTTAATATAGCACTTTGCCATGCCAGGGGATGGTCTGGTTAATATAGCACTGTGTCATGCCAGGGGATGGTCTGGTTAATATAGCACTGTGTCATGCCAGGGGATGGTCTGGTTAATATAGCACTGTGCCATGCCAGGGGATGGTCTGGTTAATATAGCACTGTGTCATGCCAGGGGATGGTCTGGTTAATATAGCACTGTGTCATGCCAGGGGATGGTCTGGTTAATATAGCACTGTGTCATGCCAGGGGATGGTCTGGTTAATATAGCACTGTGCCATGCCAGGGGATGGTCTGGTTAATATAGCACTGTGCCATGCCAGGGGATGGTCTGGTTAATATAGCACTGTGCCATGCCAGGGGATGGTCTGGTTAATATAGCACTGTGCCATGCCAGGGGATGGTCTGGTTAATATAGCACTGTGTCATGCCAGGGGATGGTCTGGTTAATATAGCGCTGTGCCAGGGGATGGTCTGGTTAATATAGCACTGTGCCATGCCAGGGGACGGTCTGGTAAATATAGCACTGCACCATGCAGGGGATGGTCTGGTTAATATAGCACTGTGCCATGCCAGGGGATGGTCTGGTTAATATAGCACTGTGTCATGCCAGGGGATGGTCTGGTTAATATAGCACTGTGCCATGCCAGGGGATGGTCTGGTTAATATAGCGCTGTGTCAGGGGATGGTCTGGTTAATATAGCACTGCACCATGCCAGGGGTATGGTCTGGTTAATATAGCACTGTGTCATGCCAGGGGATGGTGTGGTTAATATAGCACTGCACCATGCCAGGGGATGGTCTGGTTAATATAGCACTTTGCCATGCCAGGGGATGGTCTGGTTAATATAGCACTGTGTCATGCCAGGGGATGGTCTGGTTAATATAGCACTGTGTCATGCCAGGGGATGGTCTGGTTAATATAGCACTGTGCCATGCCAGGGGATGGTCTGGTTAATATAGCACTGTGTCATGCCAGGGGATGGTCTGGTTAATATAGCACTGTGTCATGCCAGGGGATGGTCTAGTTAATATAGCACTGCGCCATGCCAGGGCATGGTCTGGTTAATATAGCGCTGTGTCATGCCAGGGGATGGTCTGGTTAATATAGCACTGTGCCATGCCAGGGATGGTCTGGTTAATATAGCACTGTGTCATGCCAGGGGATGGTCTGGTAATATAGCACTGCACCATGCCAGGGGATGGTCTGGTTAATATAGCACTGTGTCATGCCAGGGGATGGTCTGGTTAATATAGCACTGTGCCATGCCAGGGGATGGTCTGGTTAATATAGCGCTGTGTCATGCCAGGGGATGGTCTGGTTAATATAGCACTGTGCCATGCCAGGGGATGGTCTGGTTAATATAGCACTGTGTCATGCCAGGGGATGGTCTGGTTAATATAGCACTGTGTCATGCCAGGGATGGTCTGGTTAATATAGCACTGTGCCATGCCAGGGGATGGTCCTGGTTAATATAGCAACTGTGCATGCCAGGGGATGGTCTGGTTAATATAGCGCTGTGTCATGCCAGGGGATGGTCTGGTTAATATAGCACTGCACCATGCCAGGGGATGGTTCAATCAATCAAGTTTTATTTTATATAGCCCTTCGTACATCAGCTAATATCCACAGTAATTATCTACGGGACTATTACCGATCACAGTATTATCTACCGGGACTATTACCGATCACAGTATTATCTACCGGTACTATTACCGATCACAGTATTATCTACTGGGACTATTACCGATCACAGTATTATCCACCGGGACTATTACCGATCACAGTATTATCTACCGGGACTATTACCGATCACAGTATTATCTACCGGGACTATTACCGATCACAGTATTATCTACCGGGACTATTACCGATCAAGATTATCTACCGGGACTATCACCGTCACAGTTTATCTACCGGACTATCACCGATCACAGTATTATCTATGTCCACCTGACGTGCTACCTGTCCCAGACCTCTGTTTTCAACTCTTAATGATCGGCTATAGAAAAGCCAACTGACATTTATTCTGATATTATTTGACCATGCTGGTCACTTATGAACATTTTGAACATCTTGGCCATGTTCTGTTATAATCTCCACACGGCACAGCCAGAAAGGACTGGCCACCCCTCATAGCCTGGTTCCTCTCTAGGTTTCTTCCTAGTGTTTGGCCTTTCAGGGAGTTTTTCCCAGCCACCGTGCTTCTACACCTGCATTGCTTGCTGTTTGGGGTTTTAGGCTGGTTTTCTGTACAGCACTTCGAGATATTAGCTGATGTACGAAGGGCTATATAAATAAACTTGATTTGATGATTTGATATTACCGATCACAGTATTACTACCGGACTATTACGATCACAGTATTATCTACCGGAACTATTACCGATCACAGTATTATCTACGCGGATATTACCCATCACAGTATTATCTACCGGGACTATTACCGATCACAGTATTATCTACTGGGACTATTACCGATCACAGTATTATCTACCGGACTATTACCGATCACAGTATTATCTACCGGGACTATTACCGATCACAGTATTATCTACCGGGACTATTACCGATCACATATTATCTACCGGGACTATTACCGATCACAGTATTATCTACCGGGACTATTACCGATCACAGTATTATCTACTGGGACTATTACCGATCACAGTATTATCTACCGGGACTATTACCGATCACAGTATTATCTACCGGGACTATTACCGATCACAGTATTATCTACTGGGACTATTACCCATCACAGTATTATCTACCGGGACCATTACCGATCACAGTATTATCTACCGGGACTATTACCGATCACAGTATTATCTACCAGGACTATTACCGATCACAGTATTATCTACCGGGACTATTACCGATCACAGTATTATCTACCGGGACTATTACCGATCACAGTATTATCTACCGGGACTATTAACGATCACAGTATTATCTACCGGGACTATTAACGATCACAGTATTATCTATCGGGACTATTACCCATCACAGTATTATCTACCGGGACTATTACCGATCACAGTATTATCTATCGGGACTATTACCCATCACAGTATTATCTATCGGGACTATTACCCATCACAGTATTATCTACCGGGACTATTACCGATCACAGTATTATCTACCTGGTCTATTACCGATCACAGTATTATCTACTGGGACTATTACCGATCACAGTATTATCTACCGGGACTATTACCGATCACAGTATTATCTACCGGGACTATTACGGATCACAGTATTATCTACCGGATATTACCGATCACAGTATTATCTACTGGGACTATTACCGATCACAGTATTATCAACCGGACTATAACCCTCACAGTATTATCTACCGGACTATTACCGATCACAGTATTATCTACCTGGTCTATTACCGATCACAGTATTATCACCGACTATTACCCATCACAGTATTATCTACCGGGACATTACCGATCACAGTATTATCTCACCGGGACTATTACCGATCACAGTATTATCTACCGGTTCTACTACCCGATCACAGTATTATCTACCGGGACTATT
>NC_052322.1:44310630-44448130 GCF_016432855.1 Salvelinus namaycush
AAACATATATGGAAACAGGTGAATTAACACTCCTCAGTTAGCAGGCTCAAGCAAGCTAAAACCCACATGGTAGCAAAAACTAACTAGCAGAAATTGTTAACAAGTTAGAAATTATTTAAACACACTTTGCTGTAGGCTACTATTTACTAGTTAACAAAAAATAATGTATGTCATATAAAATATATTCACCCCACCCAGTATTGTAATCAAAGCTTAACAGAAAGCATGTAGTCCTTGGCTCAGACAGTGTAGTAGTTTGGGCTCAATAGCATCTCATTAGTATGCAAGATCTTGAGAATCAGCTGTACATGTGAAGGAAGAGTGCAGAGGGTTGCAATTCCATTGAATTGGGGATAGTTTAACCAAAATATGCCACAAGACCTTACCTTGTGTATCCCAAAAAAAGGTTCACTGTTACAAGCTAACTTTTTACATGCATTTAAGCAAAATTCCCCAAATTCCATGGCTTAACTTCCCACGGAAAATTTCCGGGAAAATTCCGGACCTTTTGCAACCCTACTAACCACTATTGTGTGCTCAAAAACAATGACCCCCATTGTCTGTACACGTTATGGTAGTCCATCGTATCCAATGATGACTTCCACTTCTGAGTTAACGGTGACTGCGGAGTCCAATCCGAGGTCCACAAACTTTTTTGCAGGTGGGGCGTATGCAGTGTGTGTTGACGGGGGCAGCCACAGTTGGATGTCTCCTGTTTCTTTGTGCTCCTCTCCTCTGTACACCGCTCTGGCAGAGCTGCCGCCAGGTGGAACGGTCGGAAGCTGCAACCTCTAGGTCTGTGGGTTTAATGCTGCACTTCTTCAGCAACGTTTTCAGCTGGTCCTTGTAGTGCTTCACCTGCCCCCCCCCCCCCTACAGACTGCCGGCCAAGATGTAGCTGGCCATACAGGATCTTACGCGGCAAGCACTCCTGAGACATTCTAATGACCTGCCCAAGCCAGTGCAGTTGGTGTTGGTGACCATGGCCTCCATACTTTTGCAGTTGGTCTTAGCAAGTATTTCTGTATGGAGCACATGGTCGCACTAGGTGATTCCCAGGATGTGCTGCAGGCATCTTATATGGAATCGCCCGAGCTGCTTGTTGTGGCGACTGTAAGTGACCCAGGCTTCACAGCTGTAAAGAAGTGTGGTGATGCAGACCGCTTGATAGACGGAGACGTTGGTGTGGAGGTGGAGATTCCTGTTTTGGAAGACCCTGAGTTTCCCGAAGGCAGCTGATGCTTGCGTGATCCTACTTTGAATTTCGAAGTCGATGCTGCAGTCCTCCGAGAGGATGCTGCCCAGGGGCACTGACTCCTGCCCTCCTATGGCCAACTGAGCCATCATCCCATCATGGAACTGGGAAAGGATGTTGACAAATTTGTCTGGACAGCCAAATTTGAGTAGAATGCCCCATAGTAGTTCCCTGCTCACAGTATCAAAGGCCTTAGAGGTCGACAAAGGCCAAGCAAAGGTCCAGATGTTGTTCACGGCACATCTCCCGGAGTTACCGTGCCATGAAGATCGTGTCGACCGTGCCGTGAATATCATGTTGACCGTACTGCTGTTCTTTCTGAAGTCGCATTGTGACTCTGGCAGCAGTTCCTCTGTGATGTTGTTCACCAGCCTGTGTAGAATCACCTTGGCCAGGACCTTTGCCGGTAACAGCCAGAAGGGATATCCCCCGGCTGTTTCCGCAGATGGACTTGTCACCATCTATAAGAACAATGTTTGCATCCCGCCACTGTTGGGGATCTCCCGGTCTCAAACCTCAGTGATGTTCTGGTGCAGAAGGAACCCCCCCTTAAGTAGCTCTGCCGGCATGCTGTGAGCGCCAGGAGCCATGTTGTTCTTGAGGGAACGGATAGCTGATAACCATTCACCAACCTTCCAAGAAGTGTTAAGGTCTTGAATGGGTGGATGGACAGGCAGTTCTTCCAGGATGGAATGGTCTGTAGGAGAATGCTGATTAAGTAGTGCTTCAAAGTGGTCAGCCCATCTCATCAAGATCTGGTTTAGGTGGTCAGCCCACCTCATCAGGATCTGGTTTAGGTGGTCAGCCCACCTCACCAGGATCTGGTTTTGGACCTTCAAGAGAGTCAGACCATCAGTTGTTTTCAGGGGGGATGATGGAGGGACTTTTCGGGCCATAGCTGGCTTTAGTTGAGTTGTAGAAATTGTGTATGTTGTTTTTGTCGGCATCAATGTGGATTTCCTGTGCCTTATTCGTTCTGCAGAGCATGCAACGTTGTTTGCACTTCCTTGCGTGATAAATGCCATTGCTGGTCGTAGGGTAGCAGATGTGGGGCTGTTGAGAGTAGCCCTGTGCGCTTTGTGCATATTTTCCAATAAGTTTGTGATGGTGTCAGTTCTCATCGAACCAGTCCTGATGTTTCCTGCCTCTGTAGCTAATGGAGTGGGCCGCTGCCTGATAGAGCACTGAGCTGATAGATGCCCACTTCTGGTCCATGGGGTCCTCTGCGCTCAGAAGAGGCTCAGTCTCCCTCTGCCTTTCAGCGAGAGAGCGATGGAACTCGTCCCTTACTGCAGCTTTCTCAAGCCGGGTACTGTGCAGACGCCTCTTTCTGGATGTCTGCAGGCGTTGGGGGGGATGTATTCTCACCTGGAGTTTAGCCAGTATCATACGGTGATCTGTCCAGCATTCTCGGCCCCTCGTGGCACGTGTCAGCAGGACGTCATTAGTGTCAGAGCGTCTCACTATAACGTAGTCGATCAGGTGCCAGTGTTTGGAGCGTGGGTGCATCCATGATGTTTTATATTTGTTCTTCTGCTGGAACAAGGTGTTAGAGACAATGAGATCGTGCTCAGCATATAGAGTTAGCAGTCTCATGCCGTTCTCAATGACCTGGCCAACACCATGCATACCCAGCACTCCGCTCCATATCCTGTTGTTCTGTTCCACCCTAGCGTTGAAGTCACCCAGCAGAAATATCTTGTCATTCCTGGGGATGTGGTGAAGGGCCTCATCTAGTGACTGGTAGAAGCAGTCCTTTGCCTCATTTTCAGATGGTAACGTTGGTGTGTATTAGAGGTCGACCGATTTATGATTTTTCACTTACGATACATTTCACTTATAATTCACTGTATCACAATTCCAGTGGGTCAGAAGTTTACATGCACTAAGTTGACTGTGCCTTTAAACAGCTTGGAAAATTCCAGAAAATGTTATGGCATTAGTAGCTTCTGATAGGCTAATTGACATGATTTGAATCAATTGGAGGTGTACCTGTGGATGTATTTCAAGGCCTACTTTCGAACTCAGTGCCTCTTTGCTTGACATCATGGGAAAATCCAAATAAATCAGCCAAGACTTCCACAAGTCTGGTTCGTCCTTGGGAGAAATTTCCAAACGCCTGAAGGTACCACGTTCATCTGTGTATAAACATAATGTATAAACATAATGGGACCACACAGCCGTCATACCACTCAGGAAGGAGACTCGTTCTGTCTCCTAGAGGTTAACTTACTTTTGTGCGAAAAGTGCAAATCAATCCCAGAACAACAGCAAAGGATCTTGGGAAGATGCTGGAGGTAACAGGTACAAAAGTATCTATATCCACAGTAAAACGAGTCCTATATTGACATAACCTGAAAGGCCGCTCAGCAAGGAAGAAACCCCTGCTCCAAAACCGTCATAAATAAAGCCAGACTATGGTTTGCAACTGCACATGGGGACAAAGATTGTACTTTTTGGAGAAATGTCCTCTGGTCTGATGAAATCAAAATAGAACTGTTTGGCCATAATGACCAACGTTATGTTTGAAGGAAAAAGGGGGAGGCTTGCAAGCCAAAGAACACCATCCCACCCGTGAAGCACGGGGGTAGCAGCATCATATTGTGGGGGTGCTTTGCTGCAGGAGGGACTGGTGCACTTCACAAAATAGATAGCATTATGAGGGAGGAAAATGATGTGGATATATTGAAGCAACATCTCAAGACATCAGTCAGGAAGTTAAAGCTTGGTTGCAAATGGGTCTTCCAAATGGGCAATGACCCCAAGCATACTTCCAAAGTTGTGGCAAAATGGCTTAACGACAACAAAGTCAAGGTATTGGAGTGGCCATCACAAAGTCCTGACCTCAATCCTATAGAAAATTTGTGGGCAGAACTGAAAAAGCGTGTGTGAGCAAGGAGGCCTACAAACCTGACTCAGTTACACCAGCTATGTCAGGATGAATGGGCCAAAATTCACCCAACTTATTGTGGGGAGCTTGTGGAAGGCTTCCCAAAATGGTTGACCCAAGTCAAACAATTTCAAGGCAATGCTACCAAATACTAATTGAGTGTATGTAAACTTCTGACCCACTGGGAATGTGATGAAAGAAATAAAAGCTGAAATAAATCATTCTCTCTACTATTATTCTGACATTCACATTCTTAAAATAAAGTGGTGATCCTAACTGACCTAAGAGAGGGAATTTTTACTAGGATTAAATGTCAGGAATTGTGACAAACTGAGTTTTTAAATGTAGTTGGCTAAGGTGTATGTAAACTTCCGACTTTAACTGTACCTTTGACTATTGGATGTTCTTATACAGACGTTAGTATTGCCAGCCTAATCTCGGGAGTTGATAGGCTTGATGTCATAAACAGCTAGGTGCTTCAAGCATTGCTAAGAGCTGCTGGCAAACGCAGTAAAGTGCTGTTTTTTTGAATGCTTACGAGCCTGCTGCTGCCTTCCATCGCTCAGTCAGACTGCTATATCAAATATCAAATCATATACTTAATTATAATAAACACACAGAAATACAAGTCTTTGGTCATTAATATGGTAAAATCCAGACTATCATTTCGAAAACAAAACGTTTATTCTTTCTGTGAAATACGGAACCATTACGTATTTTATCAAACGGGTGGCAACCCTAAGTCTAAATATTGCTGTTACATTGCACGACCTTCAATGTTACGTCATAATTATGTAAAATTCTGGCAAATTAATTACGGTCTTTACACAGTTCGCAACGAGTCAGGCGGCCCAAACTGCTGCATATACCCTGACTCTGCTTCCACTGAACGCAAGAGAAGTGACACAATTTCCCTAGTTAATATTGCCTGCTAACATGAATTTCTTAACTACATATGCAGGTTTAAAAAAATATACTTGTGTATTGATTTCAAAAAAGGCATTGATGTTTATGGTTATGTACATTTGTGTAACGATTGTGCTTTTTCCGCAAATGCGCTTTTGTTAAATCACCACCCGTTTGGCGAAGTTGAAGTAGGCCGTGATTCGATGATAAATTAACAGGCACAGCATTGATTATATGCAACGGAAAACAAGCTAGTTAACCTAGTAATATCATCAACCATGTGAGGTTTGATTGTTTTTTATAAGATAAGTTTAATGCTAGCTAGCAACTTACCTTGGCTCCTTGCAGCCACAAGGTCCTTTTGATGCTGCACTCGCGTAACAGGTGGTCAGCCTGCCACGCAGTCTCCTCGTGGATTGCAATGTAATCGGCAATAATCGACGTCCAAAAAGGCAGATTACCGATTGTTATGAAAACTTGAAATCGGCCCTAATTAATCGGTCGACCTTTAGTGTTTATGCACTGAGAAGTGTAGCATAATGCATCTTGGCTAGGGGGATACGGAGAGACATGAGTCTCACTTTTTGGTGAGGCTGGGTAAAAGGCTGTTCTTAATTGCCGGTCCCACACTGTGCTGATGTTGTCCACCCGGAGGGTAACCTTTTCCAGAAGGTGTAGCCTTCTCCCTCCACTTTCAGGGAACCTTCATCCAGGAACCTGGTTTCACTCAGGGCGGACATGTCAATGTTGTAGAGCCTTAGTTTTGCAGCAATCAAAGCTGTTCTCCTTTGGGGTCTATCGTTATTATCGTCATTGTCCAAAAGAATTCTGATGTTCCATGTTGCCAGTTTCAGAGGAATTATTTTCTTTAGCATTTTTTGACCGCTGAGTGAAACTCCCGATAGGTTCGGTAGCCTATCCAGGATGGATTGAGTGGGCAATTTTTAGGCCACCTTTTCCTCGGCCTCTCCCCAGCTGGGATGAGCAGTGTGGCTCCTAAATAGGGCTGCTCAGTGACACAGGGGTCTGCCGAGAGCAGCTGCCACTCAAGTCCCAACTGCTGGCGGCCATAATAGTCCTGTGTCGCTGGCGTGCACGGGTCTGATTTTTAAGGGCTCCCGGTGCATCCCCGTCACCAGATACCCCAACGCCGCCAGACTTTAGTCCGGTTTTTGGTTGATGGCTTCACCAAGGTCAGAAGTGGATAGTGGATACCAACAGCACTGCTTCACTGTCGGAAGGGGAAACCCAGGACGACCAGTATCTTCCACAGGAGGCTGCCAGGTCCAGTCTGTCGGCGAGCGGACTGCTTTTGTCTCAGGGGTGTGCTCACATAGCCTTTGTCATACCAGACTAACCCACAAGGCAGCGGGACAGTGATTGATGGCTGCCAGGATGTGTCCACACAGAGTGGGGCCCACTGCTGCTCCGAGATCCCCTGCCGGTTAGCCTGGAGTTTCAAGACAACCAGTTAACGTGTACCGCCGTGAGTGGAGACTTGTGTATGAAGCTGCTCCCCAATTCATAACAAGGGCTAGCCGGCGGCAGCGAGCTGTTAGCAAGCACATGGTAAGCGGGCATGCAACTTACCTCTACCTAGGCACTATTGCACTAGACCCGTCACATGCACCCCTGCGGTTGCTTACCCACACGTGCACACGGACACTTTCAAGTTTGTTTTGTCTTTTGCAATAAAGCATTTCCTTATAAATGTGTTCAGTCTTGCACACACTGCATTGTCTGTGTGGGGGTTGTTTGTGGTTGATGGCGTGTCAGTGACTGAGTGAAAATGTCAGTAAACAGATGGTGTGATTGTCTCCCTCAGCCTTGTCACAAAACCGTCAGTCTGGGACAGTAGGTTTGATGCTGAGGAGAGAGAGAGAGAGATTGGGCCATTCCATTGCTCCAGAGTTGCAGGGGGTGGGGGGGCTCAACTCACCTTAAAGGAAGGTTGGGATGTTCCACTCCTCCAGGGTTGCAGGGGGATCCAGCCACCATCACGTGTACACTACAGACTGGATGAGATGGGAGTATGTAGCTGGGAGAAAAAAACACTGTCTATGCACATCTGTGTATGTACATGTGTAATGGGGTCTTGCCCGATGGAGCAGTCCATTTAGTGGCAACTCCCCCTCTCTCCTCTATTTATAGCCTCTATCATCCAGTGATGTGAAAGAGGGACCTGCAGCACTACTGGCTCACTTGGTGCACGAACACAGCTCGCCGTCCAACTGAGCAGCACCACACTAAGCAATGAGCTGTTGCTGTGCTCTAAATATGGCAATATGTGATTGTGAATCTGTACAGAGCAGCCTGACATCCAGCTGTGCTGATGTAGATCAGTGTTCAGGGAGGGAGGAGGGGCTTGGTGTTCAGCAGCAGGGAGGGAGGAGGGGCTTGGTGTTCAGCAGCGGGGAGGGGCTTGGTGTTCAGCAGACACGGTCTGGGCGTCATGTACTGTAAAGCAGTTTCATCAACAGGACTACAGCAGTGTAGCTACAGTTTGTCCCTGAAGACATGTATGCCTAGCCTACAACCAGGGCTGTTTGAGCAGCGTTGGCTAGCTACTAAGAGGGCCAGAATAACTCCGCTAGCGACACCATGAATGTCAGCTCTGGGGTCTGTTGGTTGGTAGAGGAACTAGGGCAGTGGTCTGGGGTCTGTTAGTTGGTAGAGGAACTAGAGCAGTGGTCTGTGTGTGTTGGTAGAGTAACTAGGGCAGTGGTCTGTGTGTTGGTAGAGGAACTAGAGCAGTGGTCTGGGGACTGTTAGTTGGTAGAGGAACTAGAGCAGTGGTCTGTGTGTGTTGGTAGAGGAACTAGGGCAGTGGTCTGTGTGTGTTGGTAGAGGAACTAGAGCAGTGGTCTGTGTGTGTTGGTAGAGGAACTAGGGCAGTGGTCTGTGTGTGTTGGTAGAGGAACTAGGGCAGTGGTCTGTGTGTTGGTAGAGGAACTAGGGCAGTGGTCTGGGGTCTGTTAGTTGGTAGAGGAACTAGAGCAGTGGTCTGGGGTCTGTTAGTTGGTAGAGGAACTAGAGCAGTGGTCTGGGGTCTGTTAGTTGGTAGAGGAACTAGAGCAGTGGTCTGTGTGTGTTGGTAGAGGAACTAGAGCAGTGGTCTGTGTGTGTTGGTAGAGGAACTAGGGCAGTGGTCTGGGGTCTGTTAGTTGGTAGAGGAACTAGAGCAGTGGTCTGGGGTCTGTTAGTTGGTAGAGGAACTAGAGCAGTGGTCTGGGGTATGTTAGTTGGTAGAGGAACTAGAGCAGTGGTCTGTGTGTTGGTAGAGGAACTAGGGCAGTGGTCTGTGTGTTGGTAGAGGAACTAGGGCAGTGGGCTGTGTGTGTTGGTAGAGGACCTAGAGCAGTGGTCTGTGTGTGTTGGTAGAGGACCTAGAGCAGTGGTCTGTGTGTGTTGGTAGAGGAACTAGGGCAGTGGTCTGGGGTCTGTTAGTTGGTAGAGGAACTAGAGCAGGGGTCTGTTAGTTGGTAGAGGCACTAGAGCAGTGGTCTGTGTGTGTTGGTAGAGGAACTAGGGCAGTGGGCTGTGTGTGTTGGTAGAGGAACTAGGGCAGTGGGCTGTGTGTGTGGTAGAGGACCTAGAGCAGTGGTCTGTGTGTGTTGGTAGAGGACCTAGAGCAGTGGTCTGTGTGTGTTGGTAGAGGAAGTAGGGCAGTGGTCTGGGGTCTGTTAGTTGGTAGAGGACCTAGAGCAGTGGTCTGGGGTCTGTTAGTTGGTAGAGGAACTAGGGCAGTGGTCTGTGTGTGTTGGTAGAGGAACTAGGGCAGTTGTCTGTGTGTTGGTAGAGGACCTAGAGCAGTGGTCTGTGTGTTGGTAGAGGAACTAGGGCAGTGGTCTGTGTGTGTTGGTAGAGGAACTAGGGCAGTGGTCTGTGTGTGTTGGTAGAGGAACTAGAGCAGTGGTCTGTGTGTTGGTAGAGGAACTAGGGCAGTGGTCTGTGTGTGTTGGTAGAGGAACTAGGGCAGTGGTCTGTGTGTTGGTAGAGGAACTAGAGCAGTGGTCTGGGGTCTGTTAGTTGGTAGAGGAACTAGAGCAGTGGTCTGTGTGTGTTGGTAGAGGAACTAGGGCAGTGGTCTGTGTGTTGGTAGAGGAACTAGGGCAGTGGTCTGGGGTCTGTTAGTTGGTAGAGGAACTAGAGCAGTGGTCTGTGTGTGTTGGTAGAGGAACTAGGGCAGTGGTCTGTGTGTGTTCTGTGTGTGTTGGTAGAGGAACTAGAGCACTGGTCTGTGTGTGTTAGTAGAGGAACTAGGGCAGTGGTCTGTGTGTGTTGGTAGAGGAACTAGGGCAGTGGGCTGTGTGTGTTGGTAGAGGAACTAGGGCAGTGGTCTGTGTGTGTTGGTAGAGGAACTAGGGCAGTGGTCTGTGTGTGTTGGTAGAGGAACTAGGGCAGTGGTCTGGGGTCTGTTAGTTGGTAGAGGAACTAGAGCAGTGGTCTGTGTGTGTTGGTAGAGGAACTAGGGCAGTGGTCTGTGTGTGTTGGTAGAGGAACTAGAGCAGTGGTCTGTGTGTGTTGGTAGAGGAACTAGGGCAGTGGACTGTGTGTGTTGGTAGAGGAACTAGGGCAGTGGACTGTGTGTTGGTAGAGGAACTAGAGCAGTGGTCTGTGTGTGTTGGTAGAGGAACTAGAGCAGTGGTCTGTGTGTGTTGGTAGAGGAACTAGGGCAGTGGTCTGTGTGTTGGTAGAGGAACTAGAGCAGTGGTCTGTGTGTGTTGGTAGAGGAACTAGGGCAGTGGTCTGTGTGTGTTGGTAGAGGAACTAGAGCAGTGGTCTGTGTGTGTTGGTAGAGGAACTAGAGCAGTGGTCTGTGTGTGTTGGTAGAGGAACTAGAGCAGTGGTCTGTGTGTGTTGGTAGAGGAACTAGAGCAGTGGTCTGGGGTCTGTTAGTTGGTAGAGGAACTAGAGCAGTGGTGTGTGTGTTGGTAGAGGAACTAGAGCAGTGGTCTGTGTGTGTTGGTAGAGGAACTAGGGCAGTGGACTGTGTGTGTTGGTAGAGGAACTAGGGCAGTGGACTGTGTGTTGGTAGAGGAACTAGAGCAGTGGTCTGTGTGTGTTGGTAGAGGAACTAGAGCAGTGGTCTGTGTGTGTTGGTAGAGGAACTAGGGCAGTGGTCTGTGTGTTGGTAGAGGAACTAGAGCAGTGGTCTGTGTGTTGGTAGAGGAACTAGAGCAGTGGTCTGTGTGTGTTGGTAGAGGAACTAGAGCAGTGGTCTGTGTGTGTTGGTAGAGGAACTAGAGCAGTGGTCTGTGTGTGTTGGTAGAGGAACTAGAGCAGTGGTCTGTGTGTGTTGGTAGAGGAACTAGAGCAGTGGTCTGTGTGTTGGTAGAGGAACTAGAGCAGTGGTCTGTGTGTTGGTAGAGGAACTAGAGCAGTGGTCTGTGTGTTGGTAGAGGAACTAGAGCAGTGGTCTGTGTGTGTTGGTAGAGGAACTAGAGCAGTGGTCTGTGTGTTGGTAGAGGAACTAGAGCAGTGGTCTGTGTGTTGGTAGAGGAACTAGAGCAGTGGTCTGTGTGTTGGTAGAGGAACTAGAGCAGTGGTCTGTGTGTTGGTAGAGGAACTAGAGCAGTGGTCTGTGTGTTGGTAGAGGAACTAGAGCAGTGGTCTGTGTGTTGGTAGAGGAACTAGAACAGTGGTCTGTGTGTGTTGGTAGAGGAACTAGAGCAGTGGTCTGTGTGTTGGTAGAGGAACTAGAGCAGTGGTCTGTGTGTTGGTAGAGGACCTAGAGCAGTGGTCTGTGTGTTGGTAGAGGAACTAGGGCAGTGGTCTGTGTGTGTTGGTAGAGGAACTAGGGCAGTGGTCTGTGTGTGTTGGTAGAGGAACTAGGGCAGTGGTCTGTGTGTGTTGGTAGAGGAACTAGGGCAGTGGTCTGTGTGTGTTGGTAGAGGAACTAGGGCAGTGGTCTGTGTGTGTTGGTAGAGGAACTAGGGCAGTGGTCTGTGTGTGTTGGTAGAGGAACTAGAGCAGTGGTCTGTGTGTGTTGGTAGAGGAACTAGAGCAGTGGTCTGGGGTCTGTTAGTTGGTAGAGGAACTAGAGCAGTGGTCTGGGGTCTGTTAGTTGGTAGAGGGACTAGAGCAGTGGTCTGTGTGTTGGTAGAGGAACTAGGGCAGTGGTCTGTATGTGTTGGTAGAGGAACTAGGGCAGTGGTCTGTGTGTGTTGGTAGAGGAACTAGGGCAGTGGTCTGTGTGTTGGTAGAGGAACTAGAGCAGTGGTCTGTGTGTGTTGGTAGAGGAACTAGAGCAGTGGTCTGTGTGTGTTGGTAGAGGAACTAGAGCAGTGGTCTGTGTGTTGGTAGAGGAACTAGAGCAGTGGTCTGGGGTCTGTGTGTGTTGGTAGAGGAACTAGAGCAGTGGTCTGTGTGTTGGTAGAGGAACTAGAGCAGTGGTCTGTGTGTTGGTAGAGGAACTAGGGCAGTGGTCTGTGTGTGTTGGTAGAGGAACTAGGGCAGTGGTCTGTGTGTGTTGGTAGAGGAACTAGGGCAGTGGTCTGTGTGTGTTGGTAGAGGAACTAGGGCAGTGGTCTGTGTGTGTTGGTAGAGGAACTAGGGCAGTGGTCTGTGTGTGTTGGTAGAGGAACTAGGGCAGTGGTCTGTGTGTTGGTAGAGGAACTAGAGCAGTGGTCTGTGTGTTGGTAGAGGAACTAGAGCAGTGGTCTGGGGTCTGTGTGTGTTGGTAGAGGAACTAGGGCAGTGGTCTGTGTGTTGGTAGAGGAACTAGAGCAGTGGTCTGTGTGTGTTGGTAGAGGAACTAGAGCAGTGGTCTGTGTGTTGGTAGAGGAACTAGAACAGTGGTCTGGGGTCTGTGTGTGTTGGTAGAGGAACTAGAGCAGTGGTCTGTGTGTTGGTAGAGGAACTAGAGCAGTGGTCTGTGTGTTGGTAGAGGAACTAGGGCAGTGGTCTGTGTGTGTTGGTAGAGGAACTAGGGCAGTGGTCTGTGTGTGTTGGTAGAGGAACTAGGGCAGTGGTCTGTGTGTGTTGGTAGAGGAACTAGGGCAGTGGTCTGTGTGTGTTGGTAGAGGAACTAGGGCAGTGGTCTGTGTGTGTTGGTAGAGGAACTAGAGCAGTGGTCTGTGTGTTGGTAGAGGAACTAGAGCAGTGGTCTGGGGTCTGTGTGTGTTGGTAGAGGAACTAGGGCAGTGGTCTGTGTGTTGGTAGAGGAACTAGAGCAGTGGTCTGTGTGTTGGTAGAGGAACTAGGGCAGTGGTCTGTGTGTTGGTAGAGGAACTAGAGCAGTGGTCTGGGGTCTGTGTGTGTTGGTAGAGGAACTAGAGCAGTGGTCTGTGTGTTGGTAGAGGACCTAGGGCAGTGGTCTGTGTGTGTTGGTAGAGGAACTAGGGCAGTGGTCTGTGTGTGTTGGTAGAGGAACTAGGGCAGTGGTCTGTGTGTGTTGGTAGAGGAACTAGGGCAGTGGTCTGTGTGTTGGTAGAGGAACTAGAGCAGTGGTCTGTGTGTTGGTAGAGGAACTAGAGCAGTGGTCTGTGTGTTGGTAGAGGAACTAGAGCAGTGGTCTGTGTGTTGGTAGAGGAACTAGAGCAGTGGTCTGTGTGTTGGTAGAGGAACTAGGGCAGTGGTCTGTGTGTTGGTAGAGGAACTAGAGCAGTGGTCTGTGTGTTGGTAGAGGAACTAGAGCAGTGGTCTGTGTGTTGGTAGAGGAACTAGAGCAGTGGTCTGTGTGTGTTGGTAGAGGAACTAGAGCAGTGGTCTGTGTGTGTTGGTAGAGGAACTAGAGCAGTGGTCTGTGTGTGTTGGTAGAGGACCTAGAGCAGTGGTCTGTGTGTGTTGGTAGAGGAACTAGAGCAGTGGTCTGTGTGTTGGTAGAGGAACTAGGGCAGTGGTCTGGGGTCTGTTAGTTGGTAGAGGAACTAGAGCAGTGGTCTGGGGTCTGTTAGTTGGTAGAGGAACTAGAGCAGTGGTCTGGGGTCTGTTAGTTGGTAGAGGGACTAGAGCAGTGGTCTGTGTGTTGGTAGAGGAACTAGGGCAGTGGTCTGTGTGTGTTGGTAGAGGAACTAGGGCAGTGGTCTGTGTGTGTTGGTAGAGGAACTAGGGCAGTGGTCTGTGTGTGTTGGTAGAGGAACTAGGGCAGTGGTCTGTGTGTTGGTAGAGGAACTAGAGCAGTGGTCTGTGTGTTGGTAGAGGACCTAGAGCAGTGGTCTGTGTGTGTTGGTAGAGGAACTAGAGCAGTGGTCTGTGTGTGTTGGTAGAGGAACTAGAGCAGTGGTCTGTGTGTTGGTAGAGAAACTAGGGCAGTGGTCTGTGTGTGTTGGTAGAGGAACTAGAGCAGTGGTCTGTGTGTGTTGGTAGAGGAACTAGGGCAGTGGTCTGTGTGTGTTGGTAGAGGAACTAGGGCAGTGGTCTGTGTGTGTTGGTAGAGGAACTAGGGCAGTGGTCTGTGTGTGTTGGTAGAGGAACTAGGGCAGTGGTCTGTGTGTTGGTAGAGGACCTAGGGCAGTGGTCTGTGTGTGTTGGTAGAGGAACTAGGGCAGTGGTCTGTGTGTGTTGGTAGAGGAACTAGGGCAGTGGTCTGTGTGTTGGTAGAGGAACTAGAGCAGTGGTCTGTGTGTTGGTAGAGGACCTAGAGCAGTGGTCTGTGTGTGTTGGTAGAGGAACTAGGGCAGTGGTCTGTGTGTGTTGGTAGAGGAACTAGGGCAGTGGTCTGTGTGTGTTGGTAGAGGAACTAGGGCAGTGGTCTGTGTGTTGGTAGAGGAACTAGAGCAGTGGTCTGTGTGTTGGTAGAGGACCTAGGGCAGTGGTCTGTGTGTGTTGGTAGAGGAACTAGGGCAGTGGTCTGTGTGTGTTGGTAGAGGAACTAGGGCAGTGGTCTGTGTGTGTTGGTAGAGAAACTAGGGCAGTGGTGTGTGTGTGTTGGTAGAGGAACTAGGGCAGTGGTCTGTGTGTTGGTAGAGGAACTAGGGCAGTGGTCTGTGTGTTGGTAGAGGAACTAGAGCAGTGGTCTGTGTGTTGGTAGAGGAACTAGAGCAGTGGTCTGTGTGTTGGTAGAGGAACTAGGGCAGTGGTCTGTGTGTGTTGGTAGAGGAACTAGAGCAGTGGTCTGTGTGTGTTGGTAGACGAACTAGAGCAGTGGTCTGTGTGTGTTGGTAGAGGAACTAGAGCAGTGGTCTGTGTGTGTTGGTAGAGGAACTAGAGCAGTGGTCTGTGTGTGTTGGTAGAGGAACTAGAGCAGTGGTCTGTGTGTGTTGGTAGAGGAACTAGAGCAGTGGTCTGTGTGTGTTGGTAGAGGAACTAGAGCAGTGGTCTGTGTGTTGGTAGAGGAACTAGGGCAGTGGTCTGTGTGTGTTGGTAGAGGAACTAGAGCAGTGGTCTGTGTGTTGGTAGAGGAACTAGAGCAGTGGTCTGTGTGTGTTGGTAGAGGAACTAGAGCAGTGGTCTGTGTGTGTTGGTAGAGGAACTAGAGCAGTGGTCTGTGTGTGTTGGTAGAGGAACTAGAGCAGTGGTCTGTGTGTTGGTAGAGGAACTAGGGCAGTGGTCTGTGTGTGTTGGTAGAGGAACTAGAGCAGTGGTCTGTGTGTTGGTAGAGGAACTAGAGCAGTGGTCTGTGTGTGTTGGTAGAGGAACTAGAGCAGTGGTTTGTGTGTGTTGGTAGAGGAACTAGAGCAGTGGTCTGTGTGTGTTGGTAGAGGAACTAGAGCAGTGGTCTGTGTGTTGGTAGAGGAACTAGAGCAGTGGTCTGTGTGTTGGTAGAGGAACTAGAGCAGTGGTCTGTGTGTTGGTAGAGGAACTAGAGCAGTGGTCTGTGTGTTGGTAGAGGAACTAGGGCAGTGGTCTGTGTGTGTTGGTAGAGGAACTAGAGCAGTGGTCTGTGTGTTTTGGTAGAGGAACTAGAGCAGTGGTCTGTGTGTTTTGGTAGAGGAACTAGAGCAGTGGTCTGTGTGTGTTGGTAGAGGAACTAGAGCAGTGGTCTGTGTGTGTTGGTAGAGGAACTAGAGCAGTGGTCTGGGGTCTGTTAGTTGGTAGAGGAACTAGAGCAGTGGTCTGTGTGTTGGTAGAGGAACTAGAGCAGTGGTCTGTGTGTGTTGGTAGAGGAACTAGAGCAGTGGTCTGTGTGTGTTGGTAGAGGAACTAGAGCAGTGGTCTGTGTGTGTTGGTAGAGGAACTAGAGCAGTGGTCTGTGTGTGTTGGTAGAGGAACTAGAGCAGTGGTCTGTGTGTGTTGGTAGAGGAACTAGAGCAGTGGTCTGTGTGTTGGTAGAGGAACTAGAGCAGTGGTCTGTGTGTTGGTAGAGGAACTAGAGCAGTGGTCTGTGTGTTGGTAGAGGAACTAGAGCAGTGGTCTGTGTGTTGGTAGAGGAACTAGAGCAGTGGTCTGTGTGTTGGTAGAGGAACTAGAGCAGTGGTCTGTGTGTGTTGGTAGAGGAACTAGAGCAGTGGTCTGTGTGTGTTGGTAGAGGAACTAGAGCAGTGGTCTGTGTGTTGGTAGAGGAACTAGAGCAGTGGTCTGTGTGTGTTGGTAGAGGAACTAGAGCAGTGGTCTGTGTGTGTTGGTAGAGGAACTAGAGCAGTGGTCTGTGTGTGTTGGTAGAGGAACTAGGGCAGTGGTCTGTGTGTGTTGGTAGAGGACCTAGAGCAGTGGTCTGTGTGTGTTGGTAGAGGAACTAGGGCAGTGGTCTGTGTGTGTGTTTTGGTGTATTCTCAGTGTAAACACTGTGGTTGCTGCTCTCTCTGCTCCAGTTCTGAGCTGGCTTAGTGTGGGAAATCAGGTCAGGATTCATTTCCCCATTGTCCCTTGGCCTCTCTCTGTCCCTCGGCCTCTCTCTGTCCCTCGGCCTCTCTCTGTCCCTCGGCCTCTCTCTGTCCCTCGGCCTCTCTCTGTCCCTCGGCCTCTCTCTGTCCCTCGGCCTCTCTCTGTCCCTCGGCCTGTTTTATCTTACTTGCAGTTTCTCCATCTTTATTAGATTGGCTGTATAGGCCTGCATTTTCTCCCCATTACCCCCTCCCTCGGTTTCTCTCTCTCTCTCTCGGTCTCTGTGTGCGTGTATAGAAACTGATATCAGATTATGAGACCTCTGTGCGATTAGTGTGGTAGCTGTGATCTATTAAACTGACATGGGGTGAGGGGCTACGGTGCCCAGCAAATATTCCAGAATCTGAAAGCGCTGTAATGAATATGATTAAGCTGACTTGTGATCATCATGGTCATTGTTGTTTCGAATTGGCGGCAATGTAATAAGAGCAATATTTGGTTCTCCCGATTGGCACAGCGTGGCTAAGGCACTGCATCTCCGTGCTAGAGGCATCAATACAGACCCTGGTTTGATTCCAGGCTGTATCACAACTGGACGTGATAGGGAGTCCCATAGGGCGGCGCACAATTGGCCCAGCGTCATTAGGGTTTTGCCAGGGTAGGCCGTCATTGCTCCTTCATGTGTGGACTAGTTAAATAAAGATTAAATAAATTATAAAAACATTTTGTAAATAATAATTTGTTCTTAACTGACTTGCCTAGTTAAATAAAAATAAGTAAATGTTATAGCTGCATTTTAATGTTGTCTTTCCTCTCCTAGTCTCCTTGTCTCCTATCCCATTACACCCCTCACTCTCATGAATCTCTTCCTGTCACTCCATTATTTCTCTTTCTCAGTCTTTCTTTCTCTTTTTTTTATCTTTCTATTTTTCTTTCCCTCTTTCTTTCTATTTTCTATTTTTTTCTTTTTTTCTATTTTCCCTTTTTTCTATTTTTCTTTCAACGGTTGCTGGTTTGAATCCCCGAGCCGACTACGTCAGCCTGTGTAGCCTTCTCTAGCCTCGGCCTGCGCAGTCCCCTCTAGCCTCGGCCTGCGTAGACCCTCTAGCCTCGGCCTGCGTAGACCCTCTAGCCTCGGCCTGCGTAGACCCTCTAGCCTCGGCCTGCGCAGTCCCCTCTAGCCTCGGCCTGCGTAGACCCTCTAGCCTCGGCCTGCGTAGACCCTCTACCCTCGGCCTGCGTAGTCCCCTCTAGCCTCGGCCTGCGTAGTCCCCTCTAGCCTCGGCCTGCGTAGTCCCCTCTAGCCTCGGCATGCGTAGTCCCCTCTAGCCTCGGCCTGCGCAGTCCCCTCTAGCCTCGGCCTGCGCAGTCCCCTCTAGCCTCGGCCTGCGTAGTCCCCTCTAGCCTCGGCCTGCGTAGTCCCCTCTAGCCGTGGCCTGCGTAGTCCCCTCTAGCCGTGGCCTGCGTAGTCCCCTCTAGCCGTGGCCTGCGTAGTCCCCTCTAGCCGTGGCCTGCGTAGTCCCCTCTAGCCGTGGCCTGCGTAGTCCCCTCTAGCCGTGGCCTGCGTAGTCCCCTCTAGCCGTCTCCCTGCGTAGTCCCCTCTAGCCGTCTCCCTGCGTAGTCCCCTCTAGCCGTCTCCCTGCGTAGTCCCCTCTAGCCGTCTCCCTGCGTAGTACCCTCTAGCCGTCTCCCTGCGTAGTCCCCTCTAGCCGTCTCCCTGCGTAGTCCCCTCTAGCCGTCTCCCTGCGTAGTCCCCTCTAGCCGTCTCCCTGCGTAGTCCCCTCTAGCCGTCTCCCTGCGTAGTCCCCTCTAGCCGTCTCCCTGCGTAGTCCCCTCTAGCCGTCTCCCTGCGTAGTACCCTCTAGCCGTCTCCCTGCGTAGTACCCTCTAGCCGTCTCCCTGCGTAGTACCCTCTAGCCGTCTCCCTGCGTAGTCCCCTCTAGCCGTCTCCCTGCGTAGTCCCCTCTAGCCGTCTCCCTGCGTAGTCCCCTCTAGCCGTCTCCCTGCGTAGTCCCCTCTAGCCGTCTCCCTGCGTAGTCCCCTCTAGCCGTCTCCCTGCGTAGTCCCCTCTAGCCGTCTCCCTGCGTAGTCCCCTCTAGCCGTCTCCCTGCGTAGTCCCCTCTAGCCGTCTCCCTGCGTAGTCCCCTCTAGCCGTCTCCCTGCGTAGTCCCCTCTAGCCGTCTCCCTGCGTAGTCCCCTCTAGCCGTCTCCCTGCGTAGTCCCCTCTAGCCGTCTCCCTGCGTAGTCCCCTCTAGCCGTCTCCCTGCGTAGTCCCCTCTAGCCGTCTCCCTGCGTAGTCCCCTCTAGCCGTCTCCCTGCGTAGTCCCCTCTAGCCGTCTCCCTGCGTAGTCCCCTCTAGCCGTCTCCCTGCGTAGTCCCCTCTAGCCGTCTCCCTGCGTAGTCCCCTCTAGCCGTCTCCCTGCGTAGTCCCCTCTAGCCGTCTCCCTGCGTAGTCCCCTCTAGCCGTCTCCCTGCGTAGTCCCCTCTAGCCGTCTCCCTGCGTAGTCCCCTCTAGCCGTCTCCCTGCGTAGTCCCCTCTAGCCGTCTCCCTGCGTAGTCCCCTCTAGCCGTCTCCCTGCGTAGTCCCCTCTAGCCGTCTCCCTGCGTAGTCCCCTCTAGCCGTCTCCCTGCGTAGTCCCCTCTAGCCGTCTCCCTGCGTAGTCCCCTCTAGCCGTCTCCCTGCGTAGTCCCCTCTAGCCGTCTCCCTGCGTAGTCCCCTCTAGCCGTCTCCCTGCGTAGTCCCCTCTAGCCGTCTCCCTGCGTAGTCCCCTCTACCCTCGGCCTGCGTAGTCCCCTCTAGCCGTCGGCCTGCGTAGTCCCCTCTAGCCGTCTCCCTGCGTAGTCCCCTCTAGCCTCGGCATGCGTAGTCCCCTCTAGCCGTCTCCCTGCGTAGTCCCCTCTAGCCTCGGCCTGCGTAGTCCCCTCTAGCCTCGGCCTGCGTAGTCCCCTCTAGCCTCGGCCTGCGTAGTCCCCTCTAGCCTCGGCCTGCGTAGTCCCCTCTAGCCGTCTCCCTGCGTAGTCCCCTCTAGCCGTCTCCCTGCGTAGTCCCCTCTAGCCGTCTCCCTGCGTAGTCCCCTCTAGTGTTTAAAGAGGCGTGAATGGCAGAGTTGCTTAGTGTGGGTTGTTGTTTGTAATCAGTCACCAGTCTTTATGGCTACATAGTACTCTAGCTATTTGAGCAGGAGAAGTTAAAGGCAGAACAGAGCCTTGCTCTAGGGCTTTTCCAGGTGTATTAATACACCTGGCAAAGCCCTAGAGCACCGGGACACTGCAGCATGGGGAGGGGTTAATACACCTGGCAAAGCCCTAGAGCACCGGGACACTGCAGCATGGGGAGGGGTTAATACACCTGGCAAAGCCCTAGAGCACCGGGACACTGCAGCATGGGGAGGGGTTAATACACCTGGCAAAGCCCTAGAGCACCGGGACACTGCAGCATGGGGAGGGGTTAATACACCTGGCAAAGCCCTAGAGCACCGGGACACTGCAGCATGGGGAGGGGTTTAATACACCTGGCAAAGCCCTAGAGCACCGGGACACTGCAGCATGGGGAGGGGTTGTCCCGGTGCTCTATGGTTTGGCTCAAAGCCCGACCTTCACACTCTCAGAGTGTGATATCAGTCTTGATATCACACTCTGTTCCAGTTGTCATATGACCTTCTTTTACATTTATTGAACCTTTTATTTAACTTGGCAAGTCAGTTAAGAACAAATTGTTATTTACAATGACGGCCTACCCCGGCCAAACCTGGACGATGCTGGGTTGATTGTGCGCCGCCCTATGGGATGATCTGCTGACAGGCATGAGGAGTTGTTTTCTGAGGGTGGGACTGGGAGCAGTGTCTTAGCTGTCAACTTTAGCCTAGTTCTGCCCTGCCTGTGTGCATCACGATGGCAGATAAGAGGTCCAACTGTGGTCAATGTGAGTAATATTCAACATGTTTGACCAGCGGTAAAGATTAAAAGCTGTCCTTTGAGGTCACTCAAAAATGTAATCTAACGCAACAGTTTGTTTATCTGAGTTTACTCAACAAACAAGACGTACTGATGTGGAATTGCACTTTTGCCCCAGAAGCACAACACATCCAGTGTTTTCCTTATGACTCAGCAAAGGTCAGACTTTAACATCAGAGAGGCATGTCTGAGACATGAGGTGATAACTTATTACTCAAGTACTGGAATGATACAATCTAGAGGTCCTGCGTCATCACTGAAGAATGCAGAGTTTGACAGGAAATCCGTCCAGTGTGACCAAGGGGTTTTGCAACCCTCCATTATCTTTCGTTAGGCTGGTTTAAAGCGGAATCTGACCTTTTTTGTTTGTAGTTCTATTCAGAGGCTTCTGTGTTCCCAGGGCTATGCCAGCATTCTGTAATTCACAGAACTAGGCTAGCTGAACATTCTGGATTCCTTTCTGCATTTGAATGGAACACTCCCCAAGTAGCATTGTTTCAACTCTGTTTGGTAACTGTGTTCCCTCTGCATGTTTTCTTTCGGCTTGCCAAACTGAGCTGAGGCCTCTATTGAAATAGACCTTCCCAGATCAGCTGAGGCTGAATTCTTTGAAAGGCTCTGGTCAATTCAGATTCTCTCTCTGGGGACCTAAGGGCTCTAAATTTTGAAGAGAAACACTTTAGTCTAAACCTCAAAACGATCTTAAATATTGCTTACATTCTATTCTCTAAAATAGCCCCTTTTCATTGATTAAGAGAAGAAGAAAAGAGAAGTATTCTGACGCATCTAGTGGTCAGTGTTTCACTAAGGAGACATTGTTAGAGGTCATGATGGTGGTGAAACACAGTGGGGTAACCTGTTAGAACTGACTCAGGGGCCGGTGGTGTTGCTTGTCCTTTCCTCCCAGCCATGTAGCTTTGGATAATCTATCAGACACACCGATCAGCTGCTCTCTGGTAACCGTGGCAACCGTATAATGAAATGGTTTATTTTTTTCCTTTGCCCCACGGACTTCTCCATCCCTTCTCTCTTCAGCTATCGATTAAAAATGTTTTGTTTTTTTTTAAACAGAGGCTGGAAAACATCTTAGAGTGGCTGCTGCTTAGCACCTGACATCTCTGGGGAACAAGTGGAAAACACTGGAGGGAGAGTAGGTTTAGGGCTAGGTATCTCACAGGGGACTGAGACAGAACCACTCAGACATGGAGAATGACAAACATTACAATGTGCCTGTATGATTTACTACCAGTCATTTAACATGTAGGATAGACCTGTGTGATTTACTACCAGTCATTTAACATGTAGGATAGAGCTGTGTGATTTACTACCAGTCATTTAACATGTAGGATAGACCTGTGTGATTTACTACCAGTCATTTAACATGTAGGATAGACCTGTGTGATTTTACTACCAGTCATTTAACATGTAGGATAGACCTGTGTGATTTTACTACCAGTCATTTAACATGTAGGATAGACCTGTGTGATTTACTACCAGTCATTTAACATGTAGGATAGACCTGTGTGATTTACTACCAGTCATTTAACATGTAGGATAGACCTGTGTGATTTACTACCAGTCATTTAACATGTAGGATAGACCTGTGTGATTTTACTACCAGTCATTTAACATGTAGGATAGACCTGTGTGATTTACTACCAGTCATTTAACATGTAGGATAGACCTGTGTGATTTACTACCAGTCATTTAACATGTAGGATAGACCTGTGTGATTTACTACCAGTCATTTAACATGTAGGATAGACCTGTGTGATTTACTACCAGTCATTTAACATGTAGGATAGACCTGTGTGATTTACTACCAGTCATTTAACATGTAGGATAGACCTGTGTGATTTACTACCAGTCATTTAACATGTAGGATAGACCTGTGTGATTTACTACCAGTCATTTTAACATTTAGACCCCAGTTCACTAGAAAGGTGTGGTTCTACAGTATGTGGACTGTGTCGGGGTGTGTGGTATAGTCATGCCTGGGCAGGTAGAATACACGAGACCTCCGGAGATCAATAAGCACTGATGACTACAGGGTGGAGTATTATGCTGCTGCCTGCCATGATTACAGACCACAGGAAGCAGTGTAGAGCTGAGACAGACCTGGGCAGAGACATTGAAGATGAACCTAGATTATATGGTAGAAAGATGAGCAAGTGTGTTAAAAATAAAATGTATTCTTGTATTTTATTAATATTCTTTCAGGGAGGCTATTCAGGAGAGGGGAAGTTAACTCTTATATTATATATATTTTTTTTTAAGGCTTTTGGTTTCACCTGTCACTCACTCTGTATTTTGATATGCTTTAACACATCTGTTGTGTCATTGCAAAGCGACATCTTTATCTTCTACACCCACACCATTCCTATCATCCCCCTTCATGGTGTTCTCACAGGGAGCGATACTCTCTGTGGCTTCACCTCTCAGTGAAAGGGAGATACCTAATCAGTGGTACAACTGAATGCATTCATTAACCCACCATCTCTGCCATAATCTACGTCTTCGGCGCCCGGGGAACAGTGGGTTAACTGCCTTGCTCAGGGGCAGAACGACAGATTTTTACCTTGTCAGCTCAGGGATTCGGTTACCGGCCCAATGCTCTAACCACTTGGCTGACTTCAGAGTGCTGCTGATTCCTGTGATGCAGTTAGCCTTACATGTTGACATTCCTTAGACTCTGCAGTTAGCCTTACATGTTGACATTCCTTAGACTCTGCAGTTAGCCTTACATGTTGACATTCCTTAGACTCTGCAGTTAGCCTTACATGTTGACATTCCTTAGACTCTGCAGTTAGCCTTACATGTTGACATTCCTTAGACTCTGCAGTTAGCCTTACATGTTGACATTCCTTAGACTCTGCAGACAGACTACAGACTTCACCTACTGTAGTTTGGTCTGGCTGTGGTGGGTTTGTTTGGACAGTGTTTGCACCGGAATCATTGAGTGATGAATGTGAACACTATGGGTGTAAAATACAGTATTCATTGCAGTGGGTTTGTATCAGTAGGTCTACTCTGCAGGGAGGGTCAGACCTCAGCTAGCTAGCACTGCCAGAGACAGACACTGCTGTTGGCCTACAGATAAACACTGCCAGACAGACATAATACTGTAGACCAGGGAGGGGCGACTCCAGTCCTCGGGGCCTGATTGGTGTCACACTTCTGCCCCAGTCCTGTTAAGTGAAACACAGCCGTCTTGGCTATTTTAATGCTGTTTCTGTGCTTCCGTCTTCCCGGCTCCATTGTTAAGTATTCTTCTGTATTTGAATGAGTGATGACGGTATCACCCTGTTAGAGAGGAAGGAAGAGAGGGGTTGTGGGAGATGTGCACCCATCTGTAATCAAAGCAACATGTTTGGAATGTCTCTGGAATGAGTCTTACTTTCATTCCAGCAGCGGGACAAAGACTCTGTCTGACCATCAAGTTATGAAGGTTACACAAATAGAAATGTCAACTACTTGGTTTATATAGTCATCAGTCTTGATATTAGATTGTTTGAGAACTATTTGTTTTACTGGCCAGTTAAGTCCACTATTCACTCACTGCACTGAAAACAACCTCAGCCAGCGTCAGCCAGCCGGAACATCAGTGCCAGATGTAATCGGATGAATCATCCAATGTGAGCTTCTTCCCTCTTGTGGCTGTAGCCAGAAGTGCAGACCTTTGTCAGCGTTCTGGCACGTTCTCTCGAATGATTTACTGGAAGGGGTGGGCTCAAGATGACCCTGATGTTGAGGAAAATGTCAACAGTGAAAGGGATTCACTTTGGGGTTACTGCTGTTCCACACAGGGGGGTTACTGCTGTTCCACACAGGGGGGTTACTGCTGTTCCACACAGGGGGGTTACTGCTGTTCCACACAGGGGGGTTACTGCTGTTCCACACAGGGAGGTTTTCTTGTTGTGGACGTGCTGGAAACATTTATTTGGCTCTGATTTTAAAATAAGTGAATTATATAATAAAGGTATAGTCATTTTAGGTTTTGTTTTGGGTTCTACCTCATTTTGTTCACCAACTCCCTTCTCTCTGTCTCCAGGACCGGTTTGCAGAGATCTTTGGGATGGACGCTGCAGCCGAGAGCAGGAAGTCTCAGGAGAGCTTTAAGAAGTGGCTTCTGGCGGGGATGACCCTGGTCACAGGAGTCGTCGTAGGGTCACTCTTCGCTCAGAAACGCCTGTGAGAACGACAGCCACAACAGACGCCGTCTTGTAGGCGGGGAAATGAAGGAATTGGTTGACTTTTCTTATTTCTCCTTTAATTTCCAAGAAAATACATTAAGTTTGAATCTTACATCCCACCATACACTGAGGACTCTGACAAACTGTTGAAGAGAGCGTGATGGTCACCTATGTTACCCTCATCAAAGACCTCCCTGCAACACCCTAAAACACAAGAAAATGGAGGGAGGAATCTAGAAGTGTCTTGGGCCAAATCTTCCTCTTTTTCCTTTTGTCTACTCTTTCCTGTTCACCTTTTCTCCTATTGCTGTATTAATTAGTTTTTACAAATGTAAAAGTGATTCAGAAACAAGCTAGCGCATCATATTAGGCGCATTGGCCTGAAATTAGTGAGGTAATTTAATTTGTCGTGTGTTGTTCATTGGTTTGTTTTTATTTTTATTATTTTTTACCATTAAAACCCACGTGATCATTTCCTGTTGTGATGGTGGTCAAATACCTGGCACACAGAACACACAACGTGCACAACAAACCACTAGCCAGTGACGAAGAGTATTTATCTAGCTGCTGGGGATAGAGGCTCAGTTGGAGAAAACGTTCAGTATTTAAAACTTACAACACAACCTTGTGATCATTTTAGCTAATAAGATTGAAGATGAATGAAGCAGAAACCTTATTTAGTGAGATTACAGATTGAGACTTCTGACGTTCATATAGATAGATCTAAGACATGAGAAAATGTTGTCAGGCCAACTTCAAGGTCGGACCCCTTCAACCTGCCACCTCTGTCTGCCTTAGTTTTCACACGTGTCACATTCGTTTCTGATCTCCTTCCTGTCACATCAGCTGATGGCGTGCGTCACTCAACCTGCTGTTCAGAACACACCTGTCAAACCTAGTCGACAGAGACTGAGGAAAACGATTCCTTGGTTTCCAAGCGTCTTTAATTTAAACACAGCGTCAGTAAGTCAGGAGGGTGTTTGTAGTCTGGTGTTTTCATAGTGTCACGCTCTGTGAGCTGTCAGTTAGCTTCATTCAGGCGGAAGTAGGAGGATGAGAAGGAGGGTGGGAGGAGAGAGGCGAGACGGGTGCAACGCCCCACCCACATTCTGACCCTCTGCTTCAGGGAACGGAGTCCTAGGGAAGTAGGGCTCCTCTTGTGTGACCGGTAGACGGTTGTAAACCCAGCCTTTGAGACTTTGCAGCGGTGTCCCGCGTTTCAAAACTGGAATGAGGTCTCACTTGCTGTGGTTTTTCCACATTTTATTTGAACAGTGTAGCAGACCTGTGTTAAACTTTAGAGACATGTCAACGTTTATATGCTTTATTTTATGTCAAAGCCCTGTTAGTTTATAGTTTATTTACCCCACGTTTGCTATGCATTTCCTGCTTAATATTGTTGATTTTAAATCTTATGTTTTTTTTGCCTGCTTTTCTCAATTGCAGATTTAATAGCTTGGGTTTCATCAGGAAACATTTATCCGACTGCCAACACCCTCCAAGCCGCTCATACAGTACCGGGCCCTCCAGTGTATTTAGTTACAGTACCAGGCCCTCCAGTGTATTTAGTTACAGTACCAGGCCCTCCAGTGTATTTAGTTACAGTACCGGGCCCTCCAGTGTATTTAGTTACAGTACCGGGCCCTCCAGTGTATTTAGTTACAGTACCGGGCCCTCCAGTGTATTTAGTTACAGTACCGGGCCCTCCAGTGTATTTAGTTACAGTACCGGGCCCTCCAGTGTATTTAGTTACAGTACCGGGCCCTCCAGTGTATTTAGTTACAGTACTGGGCCCTCCAGTGTATTTAGTTACAGTACCGGGCCCTCCAGTGTATTTAGTTACAGTACCGGGCCCTCCAGTGTATTTAGTTACAGTACCGGGCCCTCCAGTGTATTTAGTTACAGTACCGGGCCCTCCAGTGTATTTAGTTACAGTACCGGGCCCTCCAGTGTATTTAGTTACAGTACCGGGCCCTCCAGTGTATTTAGTTACAGTACCGGGCCCTCCAGTGTATTTAGTTACAGTACCGGGCCCTCCAGTGTATTTAGTTACAGTACTGGGCTCTCCAGTGTATTTAGTTACAATACCGGTACCGGGCCCTCGAGTGTATTTAGTTACAGTACCGGTACCGGGCCCTCGAGTGTATTTAGTTACAGTACCGGTACCGGGCCCTCGAGTGTATTTAGTTACAGTACCGGTACTGGGCCCTCCAGGATATTTAGTTCCAGTACCGGTACTGGGCCCTCCAGGATATTTAGTTCCAGTACCGGTACTGGGCCCTCCAGGATATTTAGTTCCAGTACCGGTACTGGGCCCTCCAGGATATTTAGTTCCGGTACTGGGCCCTCCAGGATATTTAGTTCCAGTACCGGTACTGGGCCCTCCAGGATATTTAGTTCCAATACCGGTACTGGGCCCTCCAGGATATTTAGTTCCGGTACTGGGCCCTCCAGGATATTTAGTTCCGGTACTGGGCCCTCCAGGATATTTAGTTCCAGTACCGGTACTGGGCCCTCCAGGATATTTAGTTCCAGTACCGGTACTGGGCCCTCCAGGATATTTAGTTCCAGTACCGGTACTGGGCCCTCCAGGATATTTAGTTCCAGTACCGGTACTGGGCCCTCCAGGATATTTAGTTCCAGTACCGGTACTGGGCCCTCCAGGATATTTAGTTCCAGTACCGGTACTGGGCCCTCCAGGATATTTAGTTCCAGTACCGGTACTGGGCCCTCCAGGGTATTTAGTTCCAGTACCGGTACTGGGCCCTCCAGGGTATTTAGTTCCAGTACCGGTACTGGGCCCTCCAGTGTATTTAGTTCCAGTTCCCGGGCCCTCCAGAGTATTTAGTTAACAGTTTGTTCAGGTCCACCGTCACCCTGCTTAGGATCTTGATGCTCTCCTCTCCTAATTATTTTCTGTTTGATATCTCAAGAACGCCATATTATTTGATTCTCTGGGGACAAGGTGTTCTCTTTACTTATGAATATACTGTAGATCAGGGCTCTGTTCCTGGAGAGCTACCGTCCTGTAGGTTTATACTGAAACCCTGTTCCTGGAGAGCTACTGTCCTGTAGGTTTACACTCCAACCCTGTTCCTGGAGAGCTACCGTCCTGTAGGTTTACACTCCAACCCTGTTCCTGGAGAGCTACCGTCCTGTAGGTTTACACTCCAACCCTGTTCCTGGAGAGCTACCGTCCTGTAGGTTTACACTCCAACCCTGTTCCTGGAGAGCTACCGTCCTGTAGGTGTACACTCCAACCCTGTTCCTGGAGAGCTACTGTCCTGTAGGTTTACACTCCAACCCTAATGTAGCACACCTGAATTAAATTATCTGGTTGATAAGCTGAATCAGGTTAGTTACAGCTGGGGTTGGAGTGAAAACCTGCAGGATGGTTGCTCTCCAGGAACAGGGTTGGAGTGAGAACCTGCAGGATGGTTGCTCTCCAGGCAAAAAGCTGGCCACGCTGCTCCAAACATCAAATTTCAAAGTGTATCGTTCCATTTCTCCAAACGTCAAATGTTGAAGTCTAGGGATTCATTCTGAATGGTTAAGGTAAGTGTTAAGGTTTGGGGATATTGTCCTCAACTGGGATCGAACACACAGCCTTCTGATCCAGAGTCATGGGATTTTGGCCATCCACAACACCCTGGCAAAACCCAAGCCTACTTGATGGTAATAGTGCTCACTGTTGTCCCTAGTGGCCGGTTTTGAAGGCATTTCCCAACATTTTAGGAGGTGGATAGACGTCCAATTTCGACACCAAACTTGAACGACCTGGCTGCTCCAGGAACAGGGTGGGAGAGCCCTGCTATAGATGAATATCTGCCAACTGATCATGAACCATTTCATCACAGACCTGATTTGATTATACATTCCAAGACAGTAATATATGTTTCTAGTGTGTGCCCCACAAAATACTAGCCTGGATGCCAGTCTAATCCACTAGCCTGGGTGCCAGTCTGTTACTGCTCTCTTGCCGACTCCTTATAGAATTGTCATAACCAGGCTAACAAAAAGCTGCTTGCAGGCAATGTGACCTTTGTCACATGAAGAAGTTCCCTCCGTGTGTGTGCATTCGTGTTGTATGGAAAAGGTTTTGCAGGAGGCATAAGAATGAATTGAAGCAGCATTGACACTATGTACTAGTTGTTTAAACCATCATTAGAATAGTATCATAGTTACTAACATAAAAAAAAACAGCGAGCTGACTTTGAAATGTTATTTATGATATTTGGTGTAAAGTGTCCCTTCAAATTGCCTTATTAAATTCCATATTTGCATTGATGTGTACTTTCTATTTCATTGTTAATGTTTTGCGTTTTAACTGCTAATAGAATATTGATAGGGTAAAGGAGGAAAACAATGCCGTGTCTAATGGTATGTTTCTATGTCTTAGATTACATGCAACT
Organism: Salvelinus namaycush; assembly: GCF_016432855.1. Taxonomy (NCBI): domain Eukaryota; kingdom Metazoa; phylum Chordata; class Actinopteri; order Salmoniformes; family Salmonidae; genus Salvelinus; species Salvelinus namaycush. The sequence continues at coordinate 44,338,948 of NC_052322.1, forward strand.
GAATAAAAGACCAATGTGGAACATGGAGAGAATACAGAGTTTTCATTTTGGGAGGGATGAGGGAAAAGGCCAGAAGACATCATTTGAGGAAAACTCAAACGTTCATGACTTTTGATCTAGTTGTTGAACATGTTAAAGTAGGACAGAATTTTCAACCAACTTCAATTCCAGACTCAATTCAAGACAACCAATGTCTGCTAAACGTCTGTGTCTAGTTGCAGGGGATTCGTTTGAATTTAGAAGTAATCCAACCATGTGTACGCCGCCATCTTGTCTTTAAAAAAAATCTTCTCATTGATTGAGACGGGTGAGTGTTCACCCTAAAGTGTCACATGTAATGACACTCACGTGTCTTGATCAATGACCGAAGATTTGAAATAGACAAGAATGCGACTTACACATTGTCAAACAAACCCCCTGCAACTAGACATGGATGTTTAGAAGACATTGGTTGTCTTCCAAGTCGGGAATTGTGGAAGTATCGCCAAGTTAAGGTTGGTCGAAAATGTCCTGTGCTATGCCAAACAGTACGTATCCTGTAACTGCTAATGCAGCATCACATTATCCCTTTACAATCTGTTAGCTAGACTTGATCCTAAAGGAGAGAACATCCAAATGAATATATTATTCTGTAAATTCATTTAACCCCCCCAGTTGACAACATTTTGAGCAGTAATGCAATGGTTAATTGGATCAGTCTAAAACTTTGCACATACACTGCTGCCATCTAGTAGCCAAAATCTAAATTGTGCCTAGACTCAAGTGATATAATGGCCTTTCTCTTGCATTTCAAAGATGGAACAAAAAAATAAATAGAAAACACGTTTTTTTCTTTGTATTATCTTTTATCAGATCTAATGTGTTATATTCTCCTATATTAATTTCACATTTCCACAAACTTAAAAGTGTTTCCTTTCAAATGGTATCAAGAATATGCGTATCCTTGCTTCAGGTCTTGAGCTACAGGCAGTTAGATTTGGGAATGTCATTTTAGGCAAACATGGAAGTAAAGGCTCAGATCCTTAAATTAAAGGGAAAATCTGTAGTTGCTACATACAGTACCAGTCAAAAGTTTGGACACACCTACTCGTTCCAAGGTTTTTCTTTAATTTTACTATGTTGGAAAAGCATTCCAGGTGAAGCTGGTTGAGAGAATGCCAAGAGTGTGCAAAGCTGTCATCAAGGCAATGGGTGTCTACTTCAAAGAATCTGAAATCTAAAATACACTTTGATTTGTTTAACACGTTTTTTGGTTACTACATGATTCCATATGTGTTATTTCATAGTTTTGATGTCTTCACTATTATTCTACAATGTAGAAAATAGTAAAATCTAATAAAAACCTTGAATGAGTAGGCGTGTCCAAACTTTTGACTGGTACTGTACATCGGTTTTATTATAAATGAATATGCACCCATTGATTCTTGAAGAATATAACTTATAAATAAATGCCTCATGAGCTTAGTTCAACTTTCGTGCCCCATCGGAACCCAAAATGAGCTTATTTTACTCCAATGTTTATAAACAAAGTAAATGTAAACAAACAATATATAACTTCATGGTTAAAACTATAATTTTGACATCATGGATGGGCAGTCTTTGCATCCATCTATGAATATGAGAGTGGTTACATATCTCCAGCCCCATCCCTCAGCTTTTTACCAAAACAGGGACGGGGAGGAGGCTTTGTTAGTTTTTCAATTGCTGATTGCTGCCTTAACAGGCTTGATGCTGTCCCTTACCTAAAATTAGTCCTAACATTGCAAAGAATAGCAGTATTTTCTGTAGAAAATTATTTGATTATGCTTGTAGTAGAGAGTATAGATGACAAACAAGTTAAAGATCAGGTACGGTCTGAGGCTCTGAGCATCATCACTACAAGTAAGGAAAGCACACAAAAAGGTACAAGGATTGATTTTATTTTTGTGTTGTCATTGAGTAATAATCTTTTGATACATAAATGCTACAATGAACCATTTTATAGTGGAAATTCCCTTTCGTGAGAACTGAAAATGCTGCCTTAAAGGGATTCTCCGGTACTTCTGTATACTTTTTCGGCAGTAGTTCTGAAAGTAGCGCTCACTAGCAAAAGTGGTCACGAAAATTATGTAATACATTGCATAAACTACATGACCAAAAGTATGTGGACACCTGCATCTCATTCCAAAATCACGGGCATTAATATGGAGTTGGTCCCCCTTTGCTGCTATAACAGCCTCTACTCTTCTGAGAAGGCTTTCCACTAGATGTTGGAACATTGCTGCGAGGACTTGCTTCCATTCAGCCACGAGCATTAGTGAGGTGGGGCACTGGTGTTGGGCGATTAGGCCTGGCTCGCAGTTGGCGTTCCAATTCATCCCAAAGGTCTTTGATGGGGTTTAGGGCAGGGCTCTGTGCAGGCCAGTCAAGTTCTTCCACACCGATCTCGACAAACCATTTCTGTATGGACCTCGATTTGTTTTTGGGGGCATTGTCATGCTGAAACAGGAAAGGGCCTTCCCGCAAACTGTTGCCACAAAGTTGCAAGCACAGAATCGTCTAGACTGTCATTGTATACTGTAGCGTTAAGATTTCCCTTCACTGGAACTAAGGGAACCATGAAAACCAGCCCCAGACCATTATTCCTCTTCCACCACACTTTACAGTTGGCACTATGCACTCTGGCAGGTAGCGTTCTCAAGGCATCCGCCAAACCCGGATTTGTGCGTCGGACTGCCAGATGGTGAAACATGATTAATCACTCCAGAGAACACGTTTCCACTGCTCCAGAGTCCAATAGCGGCAAGCTTTACACCACTCCAGCTGATTCTTGGCATTGCGCGTGGTGATCTTAGGCTTGTGTGCGGCTGCTCGGGCCATGGAAACCCATTTCATGAAGCTCCCGACAAACAGTTCTTGTGCTGACGTTGCTTCCAGAGGCAGTTTGTAACTCGATAGTGAGTGTTGCAACCGAGGACAGACGATTTTTACGCGCTTCAGCACTCGGCGGTCCCGTTCTGTGAGCTTGTGTGGCCTACCACTTCGTGGCTGAGCCGTTGTTGCTCCTAGACGTTTCCACTTCACAATAACAGCACTTACAGTTGACCAGGGCAGCTCTATCAGGGCAGAAATTTGACAAACTGACTTGTTGGAAAGGTGGCATCCTATGACGGTGCCACGTTGAAGGTCACTGAGCTCTTCAGTAAGGCCATTCTACTGCCAATGTTTTACTCTATGGAGATTGCATGGCTGTGTGCTCGATTTTATACACCTGTACATGGCTGAAAGGGGTGTCCACATAATTTTGTGTATATAGTGTACGTGCAGATACACTTGAAGTCGGAAGTTTACATAAACTTAAGTTGGAGTCATTACAACTCGTTTTTCATCCACTCCACAACTTTCTTGTTAACAAACTATAGTTTTGGCAAGTCGGTTAGGACATCTACTTTGTGCATGACACAAGTAATTTTTCCAACAATTGTTTACAGATTATTTCACATATAATTCACTGTATCACAATTACAATGGGTCAGAAGTTTACTTACACTAAGTTGACTGTGCCTTTAAACAGCTTGGAAAATTCCATAAAATGCTTCAGAAGCTTCTTATAGGCTAATTGACATCATTTGAGTCAATTGGAGGTGTACCTGTGGATGTATTTCAAGACCTACCTTCAAACTCACTGCCTCTTTGGGAAAATCATGGGAAAATCAAAAGAAATGTAGACCTCCACAAGTCTGGTTCATCCTTGGGAGTAAGTTCCAAACGCCTGAAGTTACCACGTTCATCTGTACAAAAAATAGTACGCAAGTATAAACACCATGGGACCACACACCCGTCATACCGCTCAGGAAGGAGACGCGTTCTGTTTCCCTAGAGATGAACGTACTTTGGTGCGAAAAGTGCAAAGGACCTTGTGAGCAACAGGTACAAAAGTATCTATATCCACAGTAAAACGAGTCCTATATCAACATAACCTGAAATGCCGCTCAGCAAAGAAGAAGCCACTGCTCCAAAACCGCCATAAAAAGCCAGACTACGGTTTGCAACTGCACATGGGGACAAAGTTCATACTTTTTGGATTAATGTCCTCTGGTCTGATGAAACAAAAATACAACTGTTTGGCCATAATGACCATCGTTATGTTTGGAGGGAAAAGGGGGAGGCTTGCAGGCCGAAGAACACCATCCCAACCGTGAAGCACGGGGGTGGCAGCATCATGTTGTGGGGGTGCTTTGCTGCAGGAGGGACTGGTGCACTTCACAAAATAGATAGCTCATGAGGGAGGAAAATTATGTGGATATTTTGAAGCAACATCTCAAGACATCAGTCAGAAATTTAAAGCTTGGTTGCAAATGGGTCTTCCAAATGGACAATGACCCCAAGCATACTTCCAAAGTTGTGGAAAAATGGCTTAAGGACAACAAAGTCAAGGTAGTGGAGTGGCCATCACAAAGCCCTGACCTCAATCCTATAGAAGATTTGTGGGCAGAACTGAAAAAGCGTGTGTGAGCAAGGAGGCCTACAAACCTGACTCAGTTACACCAGCTCTGTCAGGAGGAATGGGCCAAAATTCACCCAACTTATTGTGGGAAGCTTGTGGAAAGCTACCCAAAACGTTTGACCCAAGTCAAACAATTTAAAGGCAATGCTACCAAATACTAATTGAGTGTATGTAAACTTCTGACCCACTGGGAATGTGATGAAAGTAATAAAAGCTGAAATAAATCATTCTCTCTACTATTATTCTGACATTTCACATTCTTAAAATTTAGTGGTGATTCTAACTGACCTAAGACAGGGAATTTTTACTAGGATTAAATGTCAGGAATTGTGAAAAACTGAGTTTAAATGTATTTGGCTAAGGTGTATGTAAACTTCCGACTTCAACTGTACGTTCACCACGCCATTGCTCTCTCTCCCTCTGCTGTGGGTGAGTCTCGCAAGCTGTCACAAATGGCGATGGGCTGAATCTCATTGGCTCAAACTCTAATTTCTTGGGGGCTTGCCCACATGGGAGGAAATGTAGGGAATATGGTGCAGCACAGCTTCTAGAAAACAGTCTTTCAAACTATGGATTTCATGGCTAATTGAGGTAACACAGTAATGTTGCTCAGATTATGCATGTATGAACTACACATTGACACATCCAGTCCAAAGTGGGAGGTCTAAAAAAAATACTTATTTGTCGCCAAAGTACCAGAGCATGTCTTTAAAGCCAAAGTACCAGAGCATGTCTTTAAAGCCAACGTATCGGTGCATGTCTTTTAAAGCCAAAGTACCGGTGCATGTCTTTTAAAGCCAAAGTACCGGTGCATGTCTTTTAAAGCCAAAGTACCGGTGCATGTCTTTAAAGACAAAGTACCGGAGCATGTCTTTAAAGACAAAGTACCAGAGCATGTCTTTAAAGCCAAAGTACCAGAGCATGTCTTTAAAGCCAACGTATCGGTGCATGTCTTTTAAAGCCAAAGTACCAGAGCATGTCTTTAAAGCCAAAGTACCAGAGCATGTCTTTAAAGCCAACGTATCGGTGCATGTCTTTTAAAGCCAAAGTACCGGTGCATGTCTTTTAAAGCCAAAGTACCGGTGCATGTCTTTTAAAGCCAAAGTACCGGTGCATGTCTTTAAAGACAAAGTACCGGAGCATGTCTTTAAAGACAAAGTACCGGAGCATGTCTTTAAAGACAAAGTACCGGTGCATGTCTTTAAAGCCAAAGTATCGGAGCATGTCTTTAATGTGTTTCACAGTTATGGGATAAAACAAAAGTATACTAGGCTGTGTTTTATGTTAGTGTTGAGTGTATCTGAACCACAGGGACCACCAAGGCAATTGTATAACCCGCAATACTCACTTCCTTTAGGGCTAAACCAGACACAATACCACTGGAAATGCTAAAGCAGAAATTAGGACAAGCAGCCCATATTGTTAAGACATATTTTCTCAGATAGATGGAGAGAGAAGAAAGCAAACCGTTTTTGTAATTTTTTACTCAAACAGTATGGGGATGGATTCAGATGGGTAGCTTGCCACTACGGTGGAAGGAGAGGCTGTTGGCTAAACAGAGGCTCAAGGTGCTCAGAGGCTCAAGTCCAACCGCTCCTCATTTCAGTACAGTATCCCGTCTATTCCCTTACTTCATTTACTTCCATTGTTTGTTCTTGTAGTCCCACTTGGCAGAAAAGCCCTCAATTGGGTTGACCCGCATGTCCAGCATCCTCTGGATCTGCTTAGCCTGCCACTCCTCACCAAAAGTGTGAGGTTGAGGTGGGTACACTGTGGGACACAAAGGAGAAAGAGAACAGCAGCTTTGAGGATAGAACATGTGTGATACAGGCTCGAGGAAGTCTATCAAGTTTAGCAATCAACCATGAGAATTCTTACCATAGTGGCCCTGCCAAAACACCACCAGACCAGTGATGCCAAAGAAGATGAACATCCCACCAATCACAGTCTTCCACTCATGGGACGGCTTCTTCATCTCAGGGTAGGTGTGGTTGAACTTCAGCCTGTACACTGGGACAGAGAAGGAGAAATATTAAGGGTAGCAGGATGAAAAGCTGTAAAATGAGAAGGAATGAGACAGTACATATTCCACTTGCTTTGGCAATGTAAACATTCAGTATGTTTCCCATGCCAATAAAGCTATTTTAATTGAATTGAGAGGGGATTACAGGCGATTTTTTCCTCCTTGGACAGTGCAGTCCATGGCCCCTTCTCCTTCTGTTTCAGGCTCTTATCCTTAGAATCGAGGACATCAATCCATGCTCTGTCTGGCAGAGGAGTGTCCAGACGATCCCAGTACATTGGCTGGGACATGTCCACCTGGTCAGATACCTCTACAGTACATGAGCGATAGGACACATGATTGATTATGTGAGTGGGAGGCTGAGGTAAAGGGAGTTGTAAGGTGGGGTTTAGAGGTTTATAGACGTTAGAGAAGTAGACATTACACTGGGTGGTAAGACCTCAGGTCCTTGCGCTTGTAAAAACCATTCACCACTTAAAGCCAACAACGCCATCTGCTGATAATACATGCAATGGCGCAGTAGGCCATGCCATTTCAAATTCAACTTGCTCGAATAAAATTTGGTTTTACACAACAAACTAGGATATGTGTATTGTGATAAAAAGAAATGGATACATTTATACTGAAAATAAATGTTTTTTCCTACAGACAATTATGCATGCAGTGCAACGTCAAAGAATACCGTGGTGGCTATGGCTTGACATCCTCGCACCACTGTTGGTCATTCCCACCACGGCGCGCCTGGAAAGCAAGCACCCCACTCGTCCTGCTGTCAGGCGAAGCATCTGACAGGTGAGGATTAGAGACAGAACAAGATTTATACCTCAACAAAATGTCTCTACATAACTGATCATTCCATCCGGACCCAGTGAGCACCGTCTGACGCTGTTGTCCATGGACGTTGAAAAGACGACGATATTTGGTCCATCTGCCCTGGCCTTGATTTAAACATCCACAGACGTCATTTTTTGGTCCAGACCGGCCTTGATTTTAACATCCACAGACACCCGGTCCAGGCTGGACAAAACATTTGAAATAAAGATAGACTATCTATAATTGGTTCAGATTTGGACAGTACAGTAAAGAAAAGTAGAGTATAGTTCGGTACAGTAGAGTACAGTACAGTAAAGAAAAGTGGAGTATAGTACAGTACAGTAAAGTACATTACAGTACAGAACATAGTAAAGTACAGTATTATGTACTCTATTGTACTGTACCCTACTGAACTATACTCTACTTTTCTTTACTGTCCAAATCTGAACCAATTATAGATAGTCTATGTTTATTTCAAACTCTAATGTTCTGAACTAAATCGTGTACTTTACTGTCATGCACTCTGTGCTCGACTGCATTGGTTCCCAAACTGTGCGTAAGGGGGGCCTGAGTAAAAAAGTTTGGGAACCCCTGCTCTGCTGTACTCTACTGTTGTCCAAACTTGTGAAACATAGACGTCTATATTGGTTCAGACGTTTTAAGATCTGGTATGCGTCAGCAACGTCTGAGCAGGGGAGCAAGACCTGTGTCTTGTTTAGAATAATACCCAGTGTGCTTTCCAAGTGTTCATTTTTTTTTACATTTACATTTTGGGTTTTTAGCAGGCGCTCTTATCCAGAGCAACTTACAGTCAGTGCATTCAACTAAATGTAGATAAAACAACCACATATTACACTCATAGCACAACAACAACAACAACAACAAAATCCATAACATTCCTGAGAAGTGCGCTGTTGTTTTTTGTCTGTTGGTGCAATACATTTTAACATGATCATTATCAGTTGTAAAGCTTTTGAAAAAGCTAACATAAGTGCATGTGACAGGTAAGAGCAATAATACATATAATATAAGTCTTTCTTTATTGACTAGTAGATCAAAGGTAACGTATGAGTAGTTGAAATTTGTCCATAGAAACAAGTAACAAAAAATAATGTATTTTCAGTGTATATGTCTTTTAGTGGTCATTTCAATGTAATTCTGCTCACTGGGGAGGCTCCCTCTTTCATTTTAAAGTGACCAGGTACTTTAACAATAAGCCAAAACGTATCCTCTGCGCAATGCCGTAAAAACAAAGGTTGATGAAAAAGCCTAGCTTCTTTAGGGACTTCAAAGCAAAGCAAGTTAGGCTAAGTAACTACGCTAGGGGAGAGTGGGGTAAGTTGAGCCAAAGGGTTAGTTAAGCTACCCCTTGTTTCTAGCAGTGGTGTAATGTACTTCAGTAAAAATACTTTAAGGTACCACTTAAGTAGTTTTTTGGGGGGTAAGAAGTCCATTAGAGCAGCAGCAAGGGATGAAACAAAATATACAATGACTCTGAAGAGGTACATTCCCACATGAAAAAATCCTAATGTAGTCCGCAAAAACACAAAAGTGGATACTGTAGTATTTTACTGTAGTTTTACGGACATGTAGTATACTGTAGTATTTATAGTTTACTACAGTCTAAATACTCTAGTAAGAAAAAAAATGGTAGTATATACTATAGTAATTACTGTAGTGTTTTTGCGGACATTACTGTTGCATTTTTGTTTTATTGTCTTTGACATAGCAGTGGGGGCTTGTCCTTGAGGAACCCTACTGGACAAAATACTCAAAGAGCACATTTTCCATAACCTGTAGGTAGGTAGATAAGACTGAGGTCTGAATGTAGCCTGTAGGGAACACAATATATGGTCTATACTTGGCATGTACAGTAGGTTTCTCACTTATGGGTGACACAAATTGGGATATGGGGGAGAGGAATGGGCGGGGTATATGCAAATTGTATACTGTAGTATATACCATAGTAATTACTGTAGTGTTTTTGCGGACTGTAGTGTTTTTGTGAACATTATTGTAGTATTTAGTGTGGTGTTTTGTGGTATGTAGTATACTGTAGTATTTACTATTGTATTCTACAGTATATTACAACATTATATAGTAATTACTACACATGATCGAGGGATAGTGTGTAGTATAGTATTCTACAGTGTACTACAGTTTACTGCAGAATTCTATAGTAAGTGCTGTACTATTCTATTGTAAACTGTAGTATTTTTTAATGTGGGTTTACAAAAAAGAAAACAAACATGTAACTTTGCGAAAGAGAGGCTATGATATAGTAGCATAGGCACACAAGAGCTGTGTTCGAATACTCATACTAGCTGCACTAACTGTAAATGTGACGTAAATTGAGTTTTTAGTATGCTTATTAGTCATAGTATGGATATAGTTAGCATGCCAAAAGTTCCCGGATGACATAGTAAAGTCACCAAAATACAAAGTATACAAGCAATGGACACTATTTCCGTGCTTTTAGGGCCCATAATGCAATTCTTCAGAAAATGGGCGTGGCTTCACAACATTTTCAGATATGAAGAAAATGGCGGAAATTATGCAGCCGAAGACCGAAGAGAGTGGATACAAATTTGTTGCTTTAACTAATTATGACAAATGTTAAGAAGCTGTTGAGCAATGTAATAAAGTAATGACTTTTCAAAATAAGCTTCGTTACACGATATGTTGGCAGACAATTTGTTTACGAACCACATCACAGCAGTATATACCGGGTATGTTGACTACTAGTACATTGAACTTGCCAGTATATTTACTTTATGCTATCTAACTAACTACCCAATGTTTGTTGACTTGATTATTCACGTCATTCATGTATGTATGCCAGAGAAGGAGAGCCCACAGTCCTCTGGAGTGGCCCGCGTCGGTGGTACTGTGTTATCCTCAAAGCGGGACAAAGAAGGTGTTTAGCTTGTCTGGGAGCAAGATGTCGATGTCCGCGACGTGGCTGGTTTTCCCCTTTGTAATCCGTAATTGTCTGGAGTCCCTGCCACATCCATCTCATGTCTGAGCTGTGACGTATGTGGCAGTGATGTTGAAGATAAAAGTGTCTCATACTTTGCCAGGTTTTAAAATAGAACATGGAGAGCATCAGTTACTGTAGTTTATTGTTATGACAAGCAAAACTGTCCAATAGAACGATGAAGCAGTTTTAACACGATGAAGCAGTATTAACACGATGAAGCAGTATTAACACGATGAAGCAGTATTAACACGATGAAGCAGTATTAACACGACGAAGCAGTATAAAACACCACGAAGCAGTATTAACACCACGAAGCAGTATTAACACGATGAAGCAGTATTAACACGATGAAGCAGTATTAACACGATGAAGCAGTATTAACACGATGAAGCAGTATTAACACGATGAAGCAGTATTAACACGATGAAGCAGTATTAACACGATGAAGCAGTATTAACACGATGAAGCAGTATTAACACGATGAAGCAGTATTAACACGATGAAGCAGTATTAACACCACGAAGCAGTATTAACACCACGAAGCAGTATTAACACCACGAAGCAGTATTAACACCACGAAGCAGTATTAACACCACGAAGCAGTATTAACACCACGAAGCAGTATTAACGCGACGAAGCAGTATTAACGCGACGAAGCAGTATTAACACCACGAAGCAGTATTAACACCACGAAGCAGTATTAACACCACGAAGCAGTATTAACACCACGAACCAGTATTAACACGACGAAGCAGTATTAACGCGACGAAGCAGTATTAACGCGACGAAGCAGTATTAACACCACGAAGCAGTATTAACACCACGAAGCAGTATTAACACCACGAAGCAGTATTAACACCACGAAGCAGTATTAACACCACGAAGCAGTATTAACACCACGAAGCAGTATTTTAACAAGCAAAAACAGAATGTCTAGGCTTTGCAAAAAAAAAAATGTATTTAATTAAATGAACAAAATATTGAATTGGCTTAGTCTTGTTTTTTATGTTTTAGAGTATTTTTAGCTATTTAATAGTATGTCTACCTAAAGTTAACTGGCTAACAAAAGTTTAATGACCAACAGAAAATAACGAATATCGCTCGTGTTGCATCTTTGTATTTTAAAAGTTCACGACACGTGTTGCCGGTAACATTACCTGCTACCCTGGTCCTAAATCTTGGATCCACAGCCCAGGCATTGTCCAGGATTAGTTTACGTTTCATATATGCTTTATAGCGCGGATCAGGGTACCGAACGGTCCAGGATCTGGATCATACAGGGGATATGGGAAAGCGCCCTTAATTACACTCCAGTCTTAGACTAAACTAAAACCAGGGGAGGATTCAGAAAGGCTGGGAATACCAGCTAATTTAGGAGATTTGTTTGTATTGCAAGAGTAATACTCTCTGTCTGTCTGTCTGTCTGTGTCTCTCTTTCTCTCTCTCTCGCTCTCTCTCTCTCTCCAACACACACACACACACACACACACACACACACACACACACACACACACACACACACACACACACACACACACACACACACACACACACACACACACACACACCAGCCCAGCCCAGCCCAGCCCAGCCCAGCCCAGCCCAGCCCAGCCCAGCCCAGCCCAGCCCAGCCCAGCCCAGCCCAGCCCAGCCCAGCCCAGCCCAGCCCAGCCCAGCCCAGCCCAGCCCAGCCCAGCCCAGCCAGGAACATTTTTGGAAACTGGCAGTTGGTCAACATCAGCAGCGTCTAAATGACCTCCACACACAGACGGACAGACAAACAGACACGGACCATTACACATTTATGAGACACACTTTGAGACATTTATGCAAAATCATTTGTGCAGACATATTTTCATCAAGGAGTACAGTGTGATTTGTTCTCCAAATATGAAGTTGCGTCTGTCTTTTAAAGCACAAATGTTTACAAATGAAACTTGTGGAGAATTGAGTTAACACATAGGGCATTGGTCGTCTAATAGCCTAATGCATCATTTCAAAAGGCATTGAGAGAGATTACAATTATTTGTATCCAAATGCAGTATTGCATACCATTAATACAACCATTTTCCCACTCTCAACAGCCTGACGAGGAATAGTACCAATGCTCATGCCTTTAAAAACATTTTTGTCTGTTTGTAGAAGTCTCTGTCTGCACATTCTGTATTAGAAGTCTAGATACCCCTCTCACCTTCCCAAGGGTCTAAATACCCCCCCCCCCCCCCAACCCAGCCCCTGTCTGACCCAAATAGCTAGTCCTCTCTGACCCTAAAGGTTCTGAAATCATCGGGTACTCACATTTGTCCTGAGAGAGTGGACCTTGAGAAAAACAATATGGACAAAAAAGTTCACCCGATCTTCAGCGATTGCCTGCTTTGGTGCACTGTTGCCATGTCTCAGCTTTGGTTCTTGGTGAGAAAATGGGAGGGCTGAAGGCAGGGAGGGGGTGTGTGAGAGCTTAGACAGACTAAACCAGTACAAGTAAACAATCTGAGAAAGCATGTGACACTACTGGCAGACTAGAGCAGGGATAGGATTGCACTGTAAAATATATATTTCACTCTCTCTTTAATCATTTTCTCCTTTCCACCTTCACAGATCTTACAGAGAACTCCACTGTGACAGAAACAGGGAGCCTCTGGAATGCAGAAAGGGTCACTTTAGGTCAGTTTTATTTTAAGAACGAAGGGTCTTAGAAAATAGTTGCTTTAACAGTGAAGAGGAAATGGAAAAACATCTCTAGAGAGACCGAGACCGAGACCGAGAGAGGCCGTGTGAAAGGTTGAAAGAGAGAGACCGAGAGAGACCGAGAGAGGGTAAGAAAAAGAGTGAGATGTGAACCTCGGTATTTGAGGAGGAAGAGTGGGAATTAGAAAAAGGGAAAGAGACAAGATGGGCTCAAGTTCAGACCTGATTTAGGTTTAGGACCCGAACCACCATTACCCCTGACGGTTGTTCGGCTGCTGGTATGTGATCCACAGGAGGGCAACCAACGGTGTGGGCGCTGAGGGGAGAGGAGGGGGAGTGACAAGAGCAGTTGGTTAAGGACTCCACAGTACTGTATGCTGTTTAGCAAGCAAATGTAGACAGCAGCTCTTAACTCAGAGGCACTTGTCTTTCTGTCTGTATTTCTGTCATTATCTCTCTCTCTCTCTCACTTGACCAGCATGAAAATATTTATAAACTGCAGGCGAATGTGCCAGGTTGCTTTATTAAGTCAATGTTAGCATCAACTATACCCACTTTGGTAGCACAATTGACCAACCTATTTCAGCAGAACACGGTAAAGAAATGACAGAAGTACTAACAGCTAGATTCTTGTAGTAGTAGGTTTTCAATCCATATTAACACAGAGCAGTGCAATGGATTCAGACAGTCTGTTAAAGAGTAACTTCCCTCTGATAAACAGAGTTGTTGCTGGTACATTACGTAACCATCAGAGTCCACCTTACTTGGACAAACACTCGTACTGCTTCTTTAATATCTTCATGGTTTGTATATATAAAAGTACATTCAATCTGCTTGCCAATCTTTCACCGGCACAGGACTAAGTATATTTGACTGCAATGGTAGACTTGAATAAATATACAGTATGTAGTTGGATGCCTTTCAGCAGTGGTGGAAAAAGTACCCAATTGTCATACTTTGTCATACCAACCCACCCCCCCCTCGCTCCTACCAACCCCCCACTCCCACAAACCCCCCGCTCCTACCACCCCCCGCTCCTACCACCCCCCCCGCTCCTACCACCCCCCCCCCCGCTCCTACCAACCCCCGCTCCTACCAACCCCCCCGCTCCTACCAACCCCCGCTCCTAACAACCCCCCGCTCCTACCAACCCCCCCGCTCCTAACAACCCCCCCGCTCCTAACAACCCCCCGCTCCTAACAACCCCCCGCTCCTAACAACCCCCCGCTCCTACCCCCCGCTCCTAACAACCCCCCGCTCCTACCAACCCCCCGCTCCTAACAACCCCCCGCTCCTACCAACCCCCCGCTCCTACCAACCCCCCGCTCCTACCAACCCCCCGCTCCTACCAACCCCCGCTCCTACCAACCCCCGCTCCTACCACCCCCGCTCCTACCAACCCCCCGCTCCTAACAACCCCCCGCTCCTACCAACCCCCCCGCTCCTACCAACCCCCCGCTCCTACCACCCCCGCTCCTACCAACCCCCCCGCTCCTACCAAACCCCCGCTCCTACCAACCCCCGCTCCTAACAACCCCCGCTCCTAACAACCCCCCCTCGCTTCTACCAACCCCCCACTCGCTCCTACCCAAACCCCCCCCCCTCTCGCTCCTACCCCCCCTCGCTCATACCAACCCCCGCTCCAACTAACTTGCTCCGAGGGCTTTCCGTTGTCACGTGTTGCTGACGAAACTCCGATAATGACCAGATAGTTGCGATGGGATCAATAAACCCATCAACTTCGGGGCAAACTCGTGAATTGAATGATGCAATTCATGTTCCCAATTTTAACTAATAAAACGAGCATAACATTTAAATTGCCAAATCCCCTTGGGGTTTCACACGATATTAACCCTTCCTCAGCTTTGGGACACTTGTGCAAATGAACGCAAAAATGGAGCGGCGAGGGGGAGGTGGTTATTTTGAATTCAGGCTATAGCTACTCAATGGTCCCGCGATGTTGTGGTTACCACATTTAGACACAAGGTGGCAGCATGTACATAACTTCAGAATCAATAGTATCGCCTTGGATTATCGGTGAAGCGCTGTAGGTTTATCAAGTAGGTCTAAAATGGATATAGGCCTTTTCTGTTGGCATTATATTAACTTAAGGTGGCCGTCAGAGACCAAAAAACGTGTGGAAAGGAAGATTAGGCTACTGAGATTTGTGTTTCTCTGGGTTTCGTGGAAAGACTGAGGCGGATCCATGAGAGATATTGGGAATGAGTCCTAATGTTTAGTTAAACAAGCTTTCTCAAACGGTGGTGTGATGGCTACAACTGAAGTGGATGATCAGCTTTATATTTCGACCTGTGGTGGAACATGACAGACTGATTGGTTATTATAATTCACGCATGTATCAAGAGAAAAAACCCTGGTCATCCCTAATGCCTGTAATCTAGCAGATTCACTAAACACAAATGCTTTGTTTGTAAATTAGTGTTGGTGTGCCACTGGCTATCCTTAAATTGAAAAACAAGAAAATTGTGCCATCTGGTTTGCTTAATATAAGGACTTTGAATTGATTAACACTTTTACTTTGATACTTAAGTATATTTAAAACCAAATACTTTTAGACTTTTACTCAAGTAGTATTTTACTGGGTGACTTTCACTGCTACTTGAGTCATTTTTTAAATGTTCTTGTGTGTTATTGACTGTACATTTGTTTATGTGTAACTCTGTGTTGTTGTTTTTGTCGCACTGCTTTGCTTTATCTTGGCCAGGTCACAGTTGTAAATGAGAACTTGTTCTCAACTGGCCTACCTGGTTAGAAAAAGGTGAAATAAAAAATAAATAAAATTCTATTAAGCTATTTTTACGCTGGGAGGACATTACCATAACAACTGGGAGGACATTACCATAACAGCTGGGAGGACATTACCATAACAACTGGGAGGACATTACCATAACAACTGGGAGGACATTACCATAACAGCTGGGAGGACATTACCATAACAGCTGGGAGGACATTACCATAACAGCTGGGAGGACATTACCATAACAACTGGGAGGACATTACCATAACAGCTGGGGGGACATTACCATAACAGCTGGGAGGACATTACCATAACAGCTGGGAGGACATTACCATAACAACTGGGAGGACATTACCATAACAGCTGGGAGGACATTACCATAACAGCTGGGAGGACATTACCATAACAGCTGGGAGGACATTACCATAACAACTGGGAGGACATTACCATAACAACTGGGAGGACATTACCATAACAACTGGGAGGACATTACCATAACAGCTGGGAGGACATTACCATAACAACTGGGGGGACATTACCATAACAACTGGGAGGACATTACCATAACAACTGGGAGGACATTACCATAACAACTGGGAGGACATTACCATAACAGCTGGGAGGACATTACCATAACAACTGGGAGGACATTACCATAACAGCTGGGAGGACATTACCATAACAACTGGGAGGACATTACCATAACAACTGGGAGTACATTACCATAACAACTGGGAGGACATTACCATAACAGCTGGGAGGACATTACCATAACAACTGGGAGGACATTACCATAACAGCTGGGAGGACATTACCATAACAACTGGGAGGACATTACCATAACAGCTGGGAGGACATTACCATAACAGCTGGGAGGACATTACCATAACAACTGGGAGGACATTACCATAACAGCTGGGAGGACATTACCATAACAGCTGGGAGGACATTACCATAACAGCTGGGAGGACATTACCATAACAGCTGGGAGGACATTACCATAACAGCTGGGAGGACATTACCATAACAACTGGGAGGACATTACCATAACAACTGGGAGACATTACCATAGCAGCTGGGAGGACATTACCATAACAGCTGGGAGGACATTACCATAACAGCTGGGAGGACATTACCATAACAGCTGGGAGGACATTACCATAACAACTGGGAGGACATTACCATAACAGCTGGGAGGACATTACCATAACAGCTGGGAGGACATTACCATAACAGCTGGGGGGACAAGACTTAGAGCTGACATAAATGTCACAGGCCGTGGACCCCTCCAACAAACACCCCCAAACAAGGCGGCACATGTCCCCTTGATTCATTCATGAAAATTAAGTACATGCCGTGATGGTGCACACATCCACCCCACCCCCAAGTCGATGCCCCTATTGTCCCTCCACCACCCCCCTCCAACCACCCCCCCGGCTGACCTCCTGTCTCCCGCTGCCTCCCCCATTAGAATTGGACATTTAGCCATTGTCTCTCCAGAGGAAACACGAATGCCATTCATCATTTTTTTTCAGTTTGTTCACCTTTCTGTCGTCTCTTCCGATAACAATAAAAAGGCTGAAATGAGGATTGAAGGAGGAATTAGCCACTAACAGCAGATCCCTAAACTGGCCTCACTAGCACATCCCTCTGACATGTAACGAGGTAATGGATAATCAATCCACTGGTTACTGATGTCTCTTCAGAGTGACGGCTGCTATAAGAGCAACGCTCTGAAGGTCTCCATCATCTGGTCCTTTATTCATTAAAAATACAGCTTTTATTTTATTCACTTCGCTTCCAGAATAGTGTTTTGTGTCATCTTCCTGTTTGAGAGAGTGAATACGATGGACTATCTGTTTACGTCAGAGAGTTATCCAGCAGGATCGGTTTATTTATACATTTATAATTAGTGGGTTTTGTTATAACAAACCTTTTTATTTTTCTACTTATGTATTATATATATATATATATTTTGCGGTGTGATTTTTGTATAAGCCCTTGGGTTTCCAACCTGCACACAGTTTTTTGGTTTTCATCTGTTATTGTCGTCTATCACTTGTTTTCTTTCGTGAACATTTTAATTGAACCTTTATTTAACGAGGCAAGTCAGTTAAGAACACATTCTTATTTACAATGACGGCCTACCGGGGAACAGTGGGTTAACTGCCTTGTTCAGGGGCAGAACGACACCTCATCATCACACATTGTGTAATGTTCACTATATCCAGCAGGCATCAAATTATCACAGCTTATTTTTTTTTATCTCCGTTTAGGAGAAGCTGATGGAAAACACTGTAGGCAGCATCCCAGAGACAGAACAGATCAGGTCTCTATAGTCAGGGTCGGCAGCATCCCAGAGACAGAACACATCAGGGCTCTATAGTCAGGGTCGGCATCATCCCAGAGAGAACACATCAGGGCTCTATAGTCAGGGTCGGCAGCATCCCAGAGACAGAACACATCAGGGCTCTATAGTCAGGGTCGGCATCATCCCAGAGAGAACACATCAGGGCTCTATAGTCAGGGTCGGCAGCATCCCAGAGACAGAACACATCAGGGCTCTATAGTCAGGGTCGGCAGCATCCCAGAGACAGAACAGATCAGGGCTCTATAGTCAGGGTCGGCAGCATCCCAGAGACAGAACACATCAGGGCTCTATAGTCAGGGTCGGCAGCATCCCAGAGACAGAACAGATCAGGGCTCTATTGTCAGAGACAGAACAGATCAGATCTCTATAGTCAGAGACAGAACACATCAGGGCTCTGTAGTCAGTGTATGGGCTATTGATCTTCTTCCACGCATCAGTGTAGTCTGCTTCCTCAGTCAGCCATGGGAATCAGGATGTTTTATCAGACTGTACAGAACATTCTCCTGCTCATGTATGTGGGTCGAAGGAGAGTGGAGGCCCAGCCTATCTCTTGGAGCAGCTTTAACCAAGGCTGCCATGGTGGCCCCTACATGCCCAGACTCGCTGGGCTGTCTCGTCTCTGCTGTAGAGCTTGTGCTCTGCGCGGGCTCCCATGGCCCTGGCAGCACAGGACCGTCCCCTCCATTGAAGCCCTGAGGCAAAATGGGTAAGTGGGTCAGATTCCCATCGTGGGCACTCCGAGGCTGGTTCATGTTTGTTTTCCTTCTGCTGCCTTATTCTTCCCTGTTGCTGTGTGCTCTTTTGGGATTGTTGCTTCCCTGGCGCTGCTTCACAGGGGATACCAATGTATAGAGGAGAGGGGGATGTGTCCCCGATAACGATGAACCAACGTGCCATAGAGGAGAGAAGGATGTGTCCCCGATAACGATGAACCAACGTGCCATAGAGGAGAGAAGGATGTGTCCCCGATAACGATGAACCAGCGTGCCATAGAGGAGAGAAGGATGTGTCCCCGATAACGATGAACCAACGTGTCATAGAGGAGAGAAGGATGTGTCCCCGATAACGATGAACCAACGTGCCATAGAGGAGAGGGGGTGTGTCCCTGGATAATGATGAACCAACGTGTCATAGAGGAGAGGGGGTGTGTCCCTGGATAATGATGAACCAACGTGTCATAGAGGAGAGGGGGATGTGTCCCCGATAATGATGAACCAACGTGCCATAGAGGAGAGGGGGTGTGTCCCTGGATAATGATGAACCAACGTGTCATAGAGGAGAGGGGGATGTGTCCCCGATAATGATGAACCAACGTGCCATAGAGGAGAGGGGGTGTGTCCCTGGATAATGATGAACCAACGTGCCATAGAGGAGAGGGGGTGTGTCCCTGGATAATGATCAACCAACGTGCCATAGAGGAGAGGGGGGTGTGTCCCTGGATAACGATGAACCAACGTGCCATAGAGGAGAGGGGGGTGTGTCCCTGGATAATGATGAACCAACGTGCCATAGAGGAGAGGGGGGTGTGTCCCTGGATAATGATGAACCAACGTGTCATAGAGGAGAGGGGGGTGTGTCCCTGGATAACGATGAACCAACGTGCCATAGAGGAGAGGGGGTGTGTCCCTGGATAATGATGAACCAACGTGTCATAGAGGAGAGGGGGGTGTGTCCCTGGATAACGATGAACCAACGTGCCATAGAGAAGAGGGGGGTGTGTCCCTGGATAATGATGAACCAACGTGCCATAGAGAAGAGGGGGGTGTGTCCCTGGATAATGATGAACCAGCGTGTCATAGAGGAGAGGGGGATGTGTCCCCAATAACGATGAACCAACGTGCCATAGAGGAGAGGGGGATGTGTCCCTGGATAATGATGAACCAACGTGCCATAGAGGAGAGGGGGGTGTGTCCCCAATAACGATGAACCAACGTGCCATAGAGGAGAGGGGGATGTGTCCCTGGATAACGATGAACCAACGTGCCATAGAGGAGAGGGGGGTGTGTCCCTGGATAATGATGAACCAGCGTGTCATAGAGGAGAGGGGGTGTGTCCCCAATAACGATGAACCAACGTGCCATAGAGGAGAGGGGGGTGTGTCCCTGGATAATGATGAACCAACGTGTCATAGAGGAGAGGGGGTGTGTCCCTGGATAACGATGAACCAGCGTGCCATAGAGGAGAGGGGGTGTGTCCCCAATAACGATGAACCAGCATGCCATAGAGAAGAGGGGGGTGTGTCCCTGGATAATGATGAACCAGCGTGCCATAGAGGAGAGGGGGTGTGTCCCCAATAACGATGAACCAACGTGCCATAGAGGAGAGGGGGGTGTGTCCCTGGATAATGATGAACCAACGTGTCATAGAGGAGAGGGGGTGTGTCCCTGGATAACGATGAACCAGCGTGCCATTGAGGAGAGGGGGTGTGTCCCCAATAACGATGAACCAGCGTGCCATAGAGAAGAGGGGGGTGTGTCCCTGGATAATGATGAACCAGCGTGCCATAGAGGAGAGGGGGTGTGTCCCCAATAACGATGAACCAACGTGTCATAGAGGAGAGGGGGATGTGTCCCCGATAATGATGAACCAACGTGTCATAGAGGAGAGGGGGGTGTGTCCCTGGATAATGATGAACCAACGTGTCATAGAGAAGAGGGGGTGTGTCCCTGGATAATGATGAACCAACGTGTCATAGAGGAGAGGGGGTGTGTCCCTGGATAATGATGAACCAACGTGTCATAGAGAAGAGGGGGTGTGTCCCTGGATAATGATGAACCAACGTGCCATAGAGGAGAGGGGGGTGTGTCCCTGGATAATGATGAACCAACGTGTCATAGAGGAGAGGGGGGTGTGTCCCTGGATAATGATGAACCAGCGTGCCATAGAGGAGAGGGGGTGTGTCCCTGGATAATGATGAACCAACGTGTCATAGAGGAGAGGAGGTGTGTCCCCAATAACGATGAACCAAAGTGTCATAGAGGAGAGGGGGATGTGTCCCCGATAACGATGAACCAACGTGCCATAGAGGAGAGGGGGGTGTGTCCCTGGATAATGATGAACCAACGTGTCATAGAGGAGAGGGGGGTGTGTCCCTGGATAATGATGAACCAGCGTGCCATAGAGAAGAGGGGGTGTGTCCCTGGATAATGATGAACCAACGTGCCATAGAGGAGAGGGGGGTGTGTCCCTGGATAATGATGAACCAACGTGTCATAGAGGAGAGGGGGTGTGTCCCTGGATAATGATGAACCAACGTGTCATAGAGAAGAGGGGGTGTGTCCCTGGATAATGATGAACCAACGTGCCATAGAGGAGAGGGGGGTGTGTCCCTGGATAATGATGAACCAACGTGTCATAGAGGAGAGGGGGGTGTGTCCCTGGATAATGATGAACCAGCGTGCCATAGAGGAGAGGGGGTGTGTCCCTGGATAATGATGAACCAACGTGTCATAGAGGAGAGGGGGTGTGTCCCCAATAACGATGAACCAAAGTGTCATAGAGGAGAGGGGGATGTGTCCCCGATAACGATGAACCAACGTGCCATAGAGGAGAGGGGGGTGTGTCCCTGGATAATGATGAACCAACGTGTCATAGAGGAGAGGGGGGTGTGTCCCTGGATAATGATGAACCAGCGTGCCATAGAGGAAATGGGGTGTGTCCCTGGATAATGATGAGCCAATGTGCCATAGAGGAGAGGGGGGTGTGTCCCTGGATAACGATGAACAAGCGTGCCATAGAGGAGAGGGGGTGTGTCCCTGGATAACGATGAACCAACGTGTCATAGAGGAGAGGGGGTGTCCCCCCAATAACGATGAACCAACGTGTCATAGAGGAGAGGGGGGTGTGTCCCCGATAACGATGAACCAACGTGCCATAGAGGAGAGGGGGGTGTGTCCCAAATAACGATGAACCAGCGTGCCATAGAGGAGAGGGGGGTGTGTCCCCAATAACGATGAACCAGCGTGCCATAGAGGAGAGGGGGGTGTGTCCCTGGATAACGATGAACCAACGTGCCATAGAGGAGAGGGGGGTGTGTCCCTGGATAACGATGAACCAACGTGCCATAGAGGAGAGGGGGGTGTGTCCCCAATAACGATGAACCAGCGTGCCATAGAGGAGAGGGGGTGTGTCCCTGGATAACGATGAACCAGCGTGCCATAGAGGAGAGGGGGATGTGTCCCTGGATAACGATGAACCAACGTGCCATAGAGGAGAGGGGGGTGTGTCCCCAATAACGATGAACCAGCGTGCCATAGAGGAGAGGGGGTGTGTCCCTGGATAATGATGAACCAGCGTGCCATAGAGGAGAGGGGGGTGTGTCCCTGGATAATGATGAACCAACGTGCCATAGAGGAGAGGGGGATGTGTCCCTGGATAATGATGAACCAACGTGCCATAGAGGAGAGGGGGGTGTGTCCCTGGATAACGATGAACCAACGTGCCATAGAGGAGAGGGGGATGTGTCCCTGGATAATGATGAACCAGCGTGCCATAGAGGAGAGGGGGTGTGTCCCTGGATAATGATGAACCAACGTGCCATAGAGGAGAGGGGGGTGTGTCCCCAATAACGATGAACCAGCGTGCCATAGAGGAGAGGGGGTGTGTCCCTGGATAACGATGAACCAGCGTGCCATAGAGGAGAGGGGGGTGTGTCCCCGATAACGATGAACCAGCGTGCCATAGAGGAGAGGGGGGTGTGTCCCTGGATAATGATGAACCAACGTGCCATAGAGGAGAGGGGGATGTGTCCCCGATAACGATGAACCAGCGTGCCATAGAGGAGAGGGGGTGTGTCCCCAATAACGATGAACCAGCGTGCCATAGAGGAGAGGGGGGTGTGTCCCTGGATAACGATGAACCAGCGTGCCATAGAGGAGAGGGGGTGTGTCCCCGATAACGATGAACCAGCGTGCCATAGAGGAGAGGGGGACGTGTCCCCGATAACGATGAACCAGCGTGCCATAGAGGAGAGGGGGGGGTGTCCCTGGATAATGATGAACCAACGTGCCATAGAGGAGAGGGGGGTGTGTCCCTGGATAATGATGAACCAGCGTGTCATAGAGAAGAGGGGGGTGTGTCCCTGGATAACGATGAACCAGCGTGCCACAGAGGAGAGGGGGTGTGTCCCTGGATAACGATGAACCAGCGTGCCATAGAGGAGAGGGGGGTGTGTCCCTGGATAACGATGAACCAGCGTGCCATAGAGGAGAGGGGGTGTGTCCCCGATAATGATGAACCAACGTGTCATAGAGGAGAGGGGGGTGTGTCCCTGGATAATGATGAACCAGCGTGCCATAGAGGAGAGGGGGGTGTGTCCCTGGATAATGATGAACCAACGTGTCATAGAGGAGAGGGGGATGTGTCCCTGGATAATGATGAACCAGCGTGCCATAGAGGAGAGGGGGTGTGTCCCTGGATAATGATGAACCAACGTGCCATAGAGGAGAGGGGGGTGTGTCCCTGGATAATGATGAACCAACGTGCCATAGAGGAGAGGGGGGTGTGTCCCTGGATAATGATGAACCAGCGTGCCATAGAGGAGAGGGGGATGTGTCCCTGGATAATGATGAACCAACGTGCCATAGAGGAGAGGGGGGTGTGTCCCTGGATAATGATGAACCAACGTGCCATAGAGGAGAGGGGGATGTGTCCCTGGATAATGATGAACCAACGTGCCATAGAGGAGAGGGGGGTGTGTCCCTGGATAATGATGAACCAACGTGCCATAGAGGAGAGGGGGTGTGTCCCTGGATAATGATGAACCAACGTGCCATAGAGGAGAGGGGGTGTGTCCCTGGATAATGATGAACCAACGTGTCATAGAGGAGAGGGGGTGTGTCCCTGGATAATGATGAACCAACGTGTCATAGAGGAGAGGGGGGTGTGTCCCCGATAACGATGAACCAACGTGCCATAGAGGAGAGGGGGTGTGTCCCTGGATAATGATGAACCAGCGTGCCATAGAGGAGAGGGGGGTGTGTCCCTGGATAACGATGAACCAACGTGCCATAGAGGAGAGGGGGGTGTGTCCCTGGATAACGATGAACCAACGTGCCATAGAGGAGAGGGGGGTGTGTCCCTGGATAACGATGAACCAGCGTGCCATAGAGGAGAGGGGGTGTGTCCCTGGATAACGATGAACCAACGTGTCATAGAGGAGAGGGGGTGTCCCCCCAATAACGATGAACCAACGTGCCATAGAGGAGAGGGGGGTGTGTCCCTGGATAACGATGAACAAGCGTGCCATAGAGGAGAGGGGGGTGTGTCCCTGGATAACGATGAACCAACGTGCCATAGAGGAGAGGGGGGTGTGTCCCTGGATAACGATGAACCAACGTGCCATAGAGGAGAGGGGGTTGTGTCCCTGGATAACGATGAACCAGCGTGCCATAGAGGAGAGGGGGTGTGTCCCTGGATAACGATGAACCAACGTGTCATAGAGGAGAGGGGGTGTCCCCCCAATAACGATGAACCAACGTGCCATAGAGGAGAGGGGGGTGTGTCCCTGGATAACGATGAACAAGCGTGCCATAGAGGAGAGGGGGTGTGTCCCTGGATAACGATGAACAAGCGTGCCATAGAGGAGAGGGGGTGTGTCCCTGGATAATGATGAACCAACGTGCCATAGAGGAGAGGGGGATGTGTCCCTGGATAATGATGAACCAGCGTGCCATAGAGGAGAGGGGGTGTGTCCCTGGATAATGATGAACCAACGTGCCATAGAGGAGAGGGGGATGTGTCCCTGGATAACGATGAACCAGCGTGCCATAGAGGAGAGGGGGTGTGTCCCTGGATAACGATGAACCAACGTGCCATAGAGGAGAGGGGGGTGTGTCCCTGGATAACGATGAACCAACGTGCCATAGAGGAGAGGGGGGTGTGTCCCTGGATAATGATGAACCAGCGTGCCATAGAGGAGAGGGGGGTGTGTCCCTGGATAACGATGAACCAGTGTGCCATAGAGGAGAGGGGGGTGTGTCCCCAATAACGATGAACCAGCGTGCCATAGAGGAGAGGGGGGTGTGTCCCTGGATAATGATGAACCAGTGTGCCATAGAGGAGAGGGGGGTGTGTCCCTGGATAATGATGAACCAGCGTGCCATAGAGGAGAGGGGGGTGTGTCCCTGGATAATGATGAACCAACGTGCCATAGAGGAGAGGGGGGTGTGTCCCTGGATAATGATGAACCAGCGTGCCATAGAGGAGAGGGGGGTGTGTCCCTGGATAACGATGAACCAGTGTGCCATAGAGGAGAGGGGGGTGTGTCCCCAATAACGATGAACCAGCGTGCCATAGAGGAGAGGGGGGTGTGTCCCTGGATAATGATGAACCAACGTGCCATAGAGGAGAGGGGGTGTGTCCCTGGATAACGATGAACCAGTGTGCCATAGAGGAGAGGGGGGTGTGTCCCCAATAACGATGAACCAGCGTGCCATAGAGGAGAGGGGGGTGTGTCCCTGGATAATGATGAACCAGTGTGCCATAGAGGAGAGGGGGGTGTGTCCCTGGATAACGATGAACCAGTGTGCCATAGAGGAGAGGGGGGTGTGTCCCTGGATAACGATGAACAAGCGTGCCATAGAGGAGAGGGGGTGTGTCCCTGGATAATGATGAACCAACGTGCCATAGAGGAGAGGGGGATGTGTCCCTGGATAACGATGAACCAGCGTGCCATAGAGGAGAGGGGGGTGTGTCCCTGGATAATGATGAACCAACGTGTCATAGAGGAGAGGGGGGTGTGTCCCTGGATAACGATGAACCAACGTGCCATAGAGGAGAGGGGGGTGTGTCCCCGATAACGATGAACCAGCGTGCCATAGAGGAGAGGGGGTGTGTCCCTGGATAATGATGAACCAACGTGTCATAGTGGAGAGGGGGGTGTGTCCCTGGATAATGATGAACCAACGTGCCATAGAGGAGAGGGGGGTGTGTCCCCGATAACGATGAACCAACGTGCCATAGAGGAGAGGGGGGTGTGTCCCCGATAACGATGAACCAACGTGCCATAGAGGAGAGGGGGTGTGTCCCTGGATAATGATGAACCAGCGTGCCATAGAGGAGAGGGGGGTGTGTCCCTGGATAACGATGAACCAACGTGCCATAGAGGAGAGGGGGGTGTGTCCCTGGATAACGATGAACCAACGTGCCATAGAGAAGAGGGGGGTGTGTCCCTGGATAATGATGAACCAGCGTGCCATAGAGGAGAGGGGGTGTGTCCCTGGATAACGATGAACCAACGTGTCATAGAGGAGAGGGGGTGTGTCCCTGGATAATGATGAACCAACGTGCCATAGAGGAGAGGGGGGTGTGTCCCTGGATAACGATGAACAAGCGTGCCATAGAGGAGAGGGGGTGTGTCCCTGGATAACGATGAACAAGCGTGCCATAGAGGAGAGGGGGTGTGTCCCTGGATAATGATGAACCAACGTGCCATAGAGGAGAGGGGGATGTGTCCCTGGATAATGATGAACCAGCGTGCCATAGAGGAGAGGGGGTGTGTCCCTGGATAACGATGAACCAACGTGCCATAGAGGAGAGGGGGGTGTGTCCCTGGATAACGATGAACCAACGTGCCATAGAGGAGAGGGGGGTGTGTCCCTGGATAACGATGAACCAGTGTGCCATAGAGGAGAGGGGGGTGTGTCCCCAATAACGATGAACCAGCGTGCCATAGAGGAGAGGGGGGTGTGTCCCTGGATAACGATGAACCAGTGTGCCATAGAGGAGAGGGGGGTGTGTCCCTGGATAACGATGAACAAGCGTGCCATAGAGGAGAGGGGGTGTGTCCCTGGATAATGATGAACCAACGTGCCATAGAGGAGAGGGGGATGTGTCGCTCTGGATAAGAGCGTCTGCTAAATGACTTAAATGTAAATGTAATGTGTCCCTGGATAACGATGAACCAGCGTGCCATAGAGGAGAGGGGGGTGTGTCCCTGGATAATGATGAACCAACGTGTCATAGAGGAGAGGGGGGTGTGTCCCTGGATAACGATGAACCAACGTGCCATAGAGGAGAGGGGGTGTGTCCCTGGATAACGATGAACCAACGTGCCATAGAGGAGAGGGGGTGTGTCCCCAATAACGATGAACCAACGTGCCATAGAGGAGAGGGGGATGTGTCCCCGATAATGATGAACCAGTGTGCCATAGAGGAGAGGGGGTGTGTCCCTGGATAATGATGAACCAACGTGCCATAGAGGAGAGGGGGATGTGTCCCCGATAATGATGAACCAGTGTGCCATAGAGGAGAGGGGGTGTGTCCCTGGATAATGATGAACCAACGTGCCATAGAGGAGAGGGGGTGTGTCCCCAATAACGATGAACCAACGTGCCATAGAGGAGAGGGGGATGTGTCCCCGATAATGATGAACCAGCGTGCCATAGAGGAGAGGGGGTGTGTCCCTGGATAATGATGAACCAGCGTGCCATAGAGGAGAGGGGGATGTGTCCCTGGATAATGATGAACCAACGTGCCATAGAGGAGAGGGGGTGTGTCCCCAATAACGATGAACCAGCGTGCCATAGAGGAGAGGGGGGTGTGTCCCCAATAACGATCAACCAACGTGCCATAGAGGAGAGGGGGTGTGTCCCTGGATAATGATGTACCAACGTGCCATAGAGGAGAGGGGGGTGTGTCCCTGGATAACGATGAACCAACGTGTCATAGAGGAGAGGGGGGTGTGTCCCTGGATAATGATGAACCAACGTGCCATAGAGGAGAGGGGGGTGTGTCCCTGGATAACGATGAACCAGCGTGCCATAGAGGAGAGGGGGTGTGTCCCTGGATAACGATGAACCAGCGTGCCATAGAGGAGAGGGGGGTGTGTCCCTGGATAACGATGAACCAGCGTGCCATAGAGGAGAGGGGGTGTGTCCCTGGATAATGATGAACCAACGTGCCATAGAGGAGAGGGGGGTGTGTCCCTGGATAATGATGAACCAACGTGTCATAGAGGAGAGGGGGGTGTGTCCCTGGATAATGATGAACCAACTTGCCATAGAGGAGAGGGGGTGTGTCCCTGGATAATGATGAACCAGCGTGCCATAGAGGAGAGGGGGGTGTGTCCCTGGATAACGATGAACCAACGTGCCATAGAGGAGAGGGGGGTGTGTCCCTGGATAACGATGAACCAACGTGCCATAGAGAAGAGGGGGGTGTGTCCCTGGATAATGATGAACCAGCGTGCCATAGAGGAGAGGGGGTGTGTCCCTGGATAACGATGAACCAACGTGTCATAGGGGAGAGGGGGTGTCCCCCCAATAACGATGAACCAACGTGCCATAGAGGAGAGGGGGGTGTGTCCCTGGATAACGATGAACAAGCGTGCCATAGAGGAGAGGGGGTGTGTCCCTGGATAACGATGAACAAGCGTGCCATAGAGGAGAGGGGGTGTGTCCCTGGATAATGATGAACCAACGTGCCATAGAGGAGAGGGGGATGTGTCCCTGGATAACGATGAACCAGCGTGCCATAGAGGAGAGGGGGTGTGTCCCTGGATAACGATGAACCAACGTGCCATAGAGGAGAGGGGGTGTGTCCCTGGATAATGATGAACCATCGTGCCATAGAGGAGAGGGGGTGTGTCCCCAATAACGATGAACCAACGTGCCATAGAGGAGAGGGGGATGTGTCCCCGATAATGATGAACCAGCGTGCCATAGAGGAGAGGGGGTGTGTCCCTGGATAATGATGAACCAGCGTGCCATAGAGGAGAGGGGGATGTGTCCCTGGATAATGATGAACCAACGTGCCATAGAGGAGAGGGGGTGTGTCCCCAATAACGATGAACCAGCGTGCCATAGAGGAGAGGGGGGTGTGTCCCCAATAACGATCAACCAACGTGCCATAGAGGAGAGGGGGTGTGTCCCTGGATAATGATGAACCAACGTGCCATAGAGGAGAGGGGGGTGTGTCCCTGGATAACGATGAACCAACGTGTCATAGAGGAGAGGGGGGTGTGTCCCTGGATAATGATGAACCAACGTGCCATAGAGGAGAGGGGGGTGTGTCCCTGGATAACGATGAACCAGCGTGCCATAGAGGAGAGGGGGTGTGTCCCTGGATAACGATGAACCAGCGTGCCATAGAGGAGAGGGGGGTGTGTCCCTGGATAACGATGAACCAGCGTGCCATAGAGGAGAGGGGGTGTGTCCCTGGATAATGATGAACCAACGTGCCATAGAGGAGAGGGGGGTGTGTCCCTGGATAATGATGAACCAACGTGTCATAGAGGAGAGGGGGGTGTGTCCCTGGATAATGATGAACCAACGTGCCATAGAGGAGAGGGGGTGTGTCCCTGGATAATGATGAACCAGCGTGCCATAGAGGAGAGGGGGGTGTGTCCCTGGATAACGATGAACCAACGTGCCATAGAGGAGAGGGGGGTGTGTCCCTGGATAACGATGAACCAACGTGCCATAGAGAAGAGGGGGGTGTGTCCCTGGATAATGATGAACCAGCGTGCCATAGAGGAGAGGGGGTGTGTCCCTGGATAACGATGAACCAACGTGTCATAGAGGAGAGGGGGTGTCCCCCCAATAACGATGAACCAACGTGCCATAGAGGAGAGGGGGGTGTGTCCCTGGATAACGATGAACAAGCGTGCCATAGAGGAGAGGGGGTGTGTCCCTGGATAACGATGAACAAGCGTGCCATAGAGGAGAGGGGGTGTGTCCCTGGATAATGATGAACCAACGTGCCATAGAGGAGAGGGGGATGTGTCCCTGGATAACGATGAACCAGCGTGCCATAGAGGAGAGGGGGTGTGTCCCTGGATAACGATGAACCAACGTGCCATAGAGGAGAGGGGGGTGTGTCCCTGGATAACGATGAACCAACGTGCCATAGAGGAGAGGGGGGTGTGTCCCTGGATAACGATGAACCAGTGTGCCATAGAGGAGAGGGGGGTGTGTCCCCAATAACGATGAACCAGCGTGCCATAGAGGAGAGGGGGGTGTGTCCCTGGATAACGATGAACCAGTGTGCCATAGAGGAGAGGGGGGTGTGTCCCTGGATAACGATGAACCAGTGTGCCATAGAGGAGAGGGGGGTGTGTCCCTGGATAACGATGAACAAGCGTGCCATAGAGGAGAGGGGGTGTGTCCCTGGATAATGATGAACCAACGTGCCATAGAGGAGAGGGGGATGTGTCCCTGGATAACGATGAACCAGCGTGCCATAGAGGAGAGGGGGGTGTGTCCCTGGATAATGATGAACCAACGTGTCATAGAGGAGAGGGGGGTGTGTCCCTGGATAACGATGAACCAACGTGCCATAGAGGAGAGGGGGTGTGTCCCTGGATAACGATGAACCAACGTGCCATAGAGGAGAGGGGGTGTGTCCCCAATAACGATGAACCAACGTGCCATAGAGGAGAGGGGGATGTGTCCCCGATAATGATGAACCAGTGTGCCATAGAGGAGAGGGGGTGTGTCCCTGGATAATGATGAACCAACGTGCCATAGAGGAGAGGGGGATGTGTCCCCGATAATGATGAACCAGTGTGCCATAGAGGAGAGGGGGTGTGTCCCTGGATAATGATGAACCAACGTGCCATAGAGGAGAGGGGGTGTGTCCCCAATAACGATGAACCAACGTGCCATAGAGGAGAGGGGGATGTGTCCCCGATAATGATGAACCAGCGTGCCATAGAGGAGAGGGGGTGTGTCCCTGGATAATGATGAACCAGCGTGCCATAGAGGAGAGGGGGATGTGTCCCTGGATAATGATGAACCAACGTTCCATAGAGGAGAGGGGGTGTGTCCCCAATAACGATGAACCAGCGTGCCATAGAGGAGAGGGGGGTGTGTCCCCAATAACGATCAACCAACGTGCCATAGAGGAGAGGGGGTGTGTCCCTGGATAATGATGAACCAACGTGCCATAGAGGAGAGGGGGGTGTGTCCCTGGATAACGATGAACCAACGTGTCATAGAGGAGAGGGGGGTGTGTCCCTGGATAATGATGAACCAACGTGCCATAGAGGAGAGGGGGGTGTGTCCCTGGATAACGATGAACCAGCGTGCCATAGAGGAGAGGGGGGTGTGTCCCTGGATAACGATGAACCAGCGTGCCATAGAGGAGAGGGGGTGTGTCCCTGGATAATGATGAACCAACGTGCCATAGAGGAGAGGGGGGTGTGTCCCTGGATAATGATGAACCAACGTGTCATAGAGGAGAGGGGGGTGTGTCCCTGGATAATGATGAACCAACGTGCCATAGAGGAGAGGGGGTGTGTCCCTGGATAACGATCAACCAACGTGCCATAGAGGAGAGGGGAGTGTGTCCCTGGATAACGATGAACCAACGTGCCATAGAGGAGAGGGGGGTGTGTCCCTGGATAATGATGAACCAGCGTGCCATAGAGGAGAGGGGGGTGTGTCCCTGGATAATGATGAACCAACGTGCCATAGAGGAGAGGGGGGTGTGTCCCTGGATAATGATGAACCAACGTGTCATAGAGAAGAGGGGGGTGTGTCCCTGGATAATGATGAACCAACGTGCCATAGAGAAGAGGGGGGTGTGTCCCTGGATAATGATGAACCAACGTGCCATAGAGGAGAGGGGGGTGTGTCCCTGGATAATGATGAACCAACGTGTCATAGAGGAGAGGGGGTGTGTCCCTGGATAACGATGAACCAACGTGCCATAGAGGAGAGGGGGATGTGTCCCCAATAACGATGAACCAACGTGCCATAGAGGAGGGGGATGTGTCCCCAATAACGATCAACCAACGTGCCATAGAGGAGAGGGGGGTGTGTCCCTGGATAACGATGAACCAGCGTGCCACGGAGCCGCTAGTGATGACATGGATTAGTTCCTGATCCCCGTGCGTTGCTTTGTTTTCTCTCTGTTTCTCCACTGATGCACTAACGGAAGGGAACGTCTGGTGCACCAACATAACATTGTCACTTTAATTTGTGTACTTGGCACATTCACTCTTATCCAGGGCAAGTAACCTAGCTTGCAGTTCTACGTATTATCTACCTAATGAGGCAGATTGGGGTTAAGCATCTTGCCTGAGTGCACAGCATAGTGTCCTCGGTTCTACTGGATGTGGCTCCCTCACTGGGCACACGCTGGCTGAGTCAACACTGTTTCCACGTTAGTTCAATGAAATTGCGTTGAACCAACGTGGAATAGACGTTGAATTTGACGTCTGTGCCCAGTGGGCCTGCAGAATATGGTTTTGCTCCGTATCAGATTAGCCTACGGTTTCTCATAGATTTTTAATAACGTGCCGTTACAGTACATCGTATTAAATCACACGTCAATAAAAATAGACGATCTTTAGAGCTATAAAACTTCAGCACCAAATCAACCATATTCGTCTCTAAGTAAAAAGCGGCAGTTGAACTTGCCAGGGACTTTTTTTCTTCAGTCTTTAGTATTCCAGGGGAGTTGGTCTCTGCAGGATTGTGGCCGTTGCCAAGGCAGCGTATAGGGTCCATTCTGTGCATGGCCTCAGAGTTTGGGGGACTTCCTTTGGGTGTCGGAGAGTGTCCTGCGCCTCTGACTAATCATCTGGGACACAATGCAGGGAGAAGGGACCAGAGGTTCTGGGGCAATGTTCTAATTAACTTTATCCCAATGAATCTACAGGACAAACCCCCCATTCTGTCACTCTTTGTTTTTAAAAGGGTTCAGCGATGGAAATGTGGTGGAAATGAATCAGGTTTAATCTAATTAGAAGTAATGGATTGCTCTAAAGTGAGGCAGGAATGTTGAAAAGTCACTGGTGTTTCTTTCTGCACCCTCTAAGTACTGACGATCTAGGCCAGGATGCCACCACAGACCAGGATGCCACCACAGACCAGGATGCCACCACAGGCCAGGATGCCACCACAGGCCAGGATGCCACCACAGACCAGGATGCCACCACAGACCAGGATGCCACCACAGGCCAGGATGCCACCACAGACCAGGATGCCACCACAGACCAGGATGCCACCACAGGCCAGGATGCCACCACAGACCAGGATGCCACCACAGACCAGGATGCCACCACAGGCCAGGATGCCACCACAGGTCAGGATGCCACCACAGGCCAGGATGCCACCACAGGTCAGGATGCCACCACAGGTCAGGATGCCACCACAGACCAGGATGCCACCACAGACCAGGATGCCACCACAGACCAGGATGCCACCACAGACCAGGATGCCACCACAGGCCAGGATGCCACCACAGGTCAGGATGCCACCACAGACCAGGATGCCACCACAGACCAGGATGCCACCACAGGCCAGGATGCCACCACAGGTCAGGATGCCACCACAGGTCAGGATGCCACCACAGACCAGGATGCCACCACAGGTCAGGATGCCACCACAGGCCAGGATGCCACCACAGGCCAGGATGCCTCCACAGGCCCCAGGACGCCACAATTATAGCGATGGGGGGGGGGGGGGGGGGGGGGTCACTGGTATGCCACTGTTGCTGTATGTACAGAATAAATGTTGGGAGCAAAAAATTATAATATAGACTCAATATCCACTCTAAAAATAGAGACTCAATATCCACTCTAAAAGTATAGACTCAATATCCACTCTAGAAATAGACTCAATATCCATTCTAAAAATAGACTCAATATCCACTCTAAAAATAGACTCAATATCCACTCTAAAAATAGAGACTTAATATCCACTAAAAATAGAGACTCAATATCCACTCTAAAAATAGAGACTCAATATCTACTCTAAAAATAGAGACTTAATATCCACAAAAAATAGAGCCTCAATATCTACTCTAAAAATAGAGACTCAATATCTACTCTAAAAATAGAGACTCAATATCCATTCTAAAAATAGAGACTCAATATCCATTCTAAAAATAGAGACTCAATATCTACTCTAAAAATAGAGACTCAATATCCACTAAAAATAGAGACCTAATATCCACTAAAAATAGAGACTCAATATCCATTCTAAAAATAGAGTTTGTGTGTGTGTGTGTGTGTGTGTGTGTGTGTGTGTGTGTGTGTGTGTGTGTGTGTGTGTGTGTGTGTGTGTGTGTGTGTGTGTGTGTGTGGATTTACGTTTCTGTGTCAGAGGGGCTCGATTTAAAACCTACTGAACTGGTCCTGAACTGGTCCTAATCTGGTCCTGATCTGGTCCTAATCTGGTTCTAATCTGGTTCTAATCTGGTCCTGAACTGGTCCTAATCTGGTCCTAATCTGATCCTGAACTGGTCCTAATCTGGTCCTGAACTAGTCCTAATCTGGTTCTAATCTGGTCCTGAACTGGTCCTAATCTGGTCCTGAACTAGTCCTAATCTGGTTCTAATCTGGTCCTGAACTGGTCCTAATCTAGTCCTGAACTGGTCCTGGGTGTCAAAGTACAACTGTAGCGATTAATACGCAGAACATATACACTCATAGACTCACACAGACACTCACTCATCGCATTCAATATTCACACAAAGTCAGCCACTCTACCTATGTACCCTCACATTGACCTGAATACACTCAAACAAATAGTTACATGCTAGCCACATGTTGGCACATCCCACGCATCACACATAAAGGAGAAAATGAGAGGCTGGAAAATAACCAAGAATTCTCTGTGGAATGTTGTTAGATCACGGTTTGAGACAGGTGACCTGGAGAGAGATCAAGAGGTTGGGAAAGGCAGACTAGTGCCCAGGGTGGTTCGTGCTATATGCAGGCTAGAATGGAAAGACACTTCCACTGTATGTTTTGCATAAAATTGCTTCATTTTGTATCTCAATGATGAAATTGTTCACATGTTGGACTGGTTACTGGCAAAGTGAATTCCCCAAGGAATACATGAGTGAAACAGCCTTCTTGGTCAATGGCAGGGTTCCCCAACTGAGGGCTTTAATTGGTTTTATTTGTCCCCCATGTTGTTTGAGCAAACAAAAAAAGATTGATATTTATTTATTTGTATTGTTGGACTTTAAAGACTGTAAAAACATCAGGAAATCAGCTTCAAGTGAATGGAGATCAGATGCTGCTGGAGGTTAGAGGGTCTGTAGGGGCAGTCTTCCCTCTGGTCTAAGGAGATCTAAATGCCCCAGGGCAGTAAAGGGGACATTGCCCTGCATAGGGTGCTTTCTTTGGGATGTTAAACAAGTGTCCTGACTCTGTGGTCATTCAAAATCCCATGGCTCTAAGAGTACAGTAGGGGTGTCATGGCAAAATTCCATCATGGCCACCTAATTAATCTCCTCATTCCTAATTGGCATATATCACTCAGCTGTGTGGTGAGCATTCTGGCACAAAAAAAAGGTCGCTGTGATTCCCCCATATGGGTGCTACACATTGGTGGTGGATGAGGTGAGTTTCCTGCTACTACGTAAAGCGCTTTGACTATCTCAGTTGGTAGAAAAGTGCTATTCCAATCAATTATTATTATTATGATTAAATGTAAGCAAGGAATGACATGATAACACTTTAGTAAAATATCTGTTTGATCTTCTTGCGGGTTAATTTACAGTCTTCAAATGATTAGTAATTATGTTCCGGTCCCTCGACCATCCGCTCAAGAGTAAAATCATCCCGTGATGATGATCCCTCGTCCAGGGTCTCCCAAACTCGGTCCTGCCCCCCCGGTGCACATTTCGTTTTTTTGCCCTAGCATTACACAGCTGATTAAAATAATCAACTCATCATCAATCTTTGATTATTTGAATCAGCTGTGTATTGTTATGGGCAAAAAAACTAAACGTGGGGAACGACTTTGGGAAACCCTGCTCTATGGGACTGTCTCCTGAGGGACTGTCTCCTGAGGGACTGTCTCCTGAGGGACTGTCTCCTATGAGACTGTCTCCTGGGGGACTGTCTCCTGTGAGACTGTCTCCTGTGAGACTGTCTCCTGAGGGACTGTCTCCTGAGGGACTGTCTGCTGTGGGACTGTCTCCTGTGGGACTGTTTCCTGTGGGACTGTCTCCTGGGGGACTGTCTCCTGTGAAGCAGTTAGGAAAGTCCCATGAACCAAGCCTTCATTACCCATTTCCTCTTTCCCACAGCTGGTCTACTTTCCCTCTGGTCCCTCTCTCCTATCTCACCCCTGCCTCTGCCTGGTAAACCATCTGCTTCCTCTAACACATGCAGTCCTATCTCTGTAGTCCTTTTTCTGTAGTCCTATCTCTGCAGTCCTATCTCTACAGTCCAATCTCTGCAGTCCTATCTCTGTAGTCCTATCTCTGCAGTCCAATCTCTGCAGTCCTATCTCTTCAGCTTCAGGACAAAGACATTATCTCTGATCTATTATTCATTTCTTTATGGTTCATAATTCATGATTTGGTTAAGTGCTCTTATGCATGGGGTCACCACTGTGTTCCTTACGGCAGCACCTTGACTCCTGCCACACACACAGGGAATCATCTGTCCTAGATTAAAGAAGGATGGAGAGAGTGAAAGAGAGGAGTGGGTGATTGTGTGTTCTGGTGAGGGAGGGACGGAGGGAGGGAGGGAGGTAGGTCGGGAGGGACGGAGGTAGGTCGGGAGGGAGGGAGGTCGGGAGGGAGGTCGGTCGGGAGGGAGGGAGGGAGGGAGGGAGGGAGGGAGGGAGGGAGGGAGGGAGGGGTTAACGATAACGGAGGGGGGTGATCATTATATATATTTTTCAGGGCCCCTTTTGTGACCACGGCCCAGTCCCTTGGGTTCTGAACCCTGTCTCTGCTGAACGACTCAGTAATGAGTGTGTGTGTGTGTGTGTGTGTGTGTGTGTGTGTGTGTGTGTGTGTGTGTGTGTGTGTGTGTGTGTGTGTGTGTGTGTGTGTGTGTGTGTGTGTGTGTGTGTGTGTGTGTGTGTGTGTGTGTGTGTGTCAGGGCAGATCAACAGTTTGAGGGGGAGTGTGTTAGTGTGCTTGGGGGTTAGGTGACCTCACAGAGATTGAACACAAAGATCCCCGGCGCATGCAGATCTGACCTCCGACCTGAGGCTTCTAGTCGCACCAATCCGCTCCCTCCATCTCTCTTGGGGCACTGCTCTGACTCAGATGGAGAAGCAGCTGGTTATCTGGAGAGAGAAGGGAAGTGGAGGGAAGGCACAGAGGGGCGTGTGGCTGAAATAGAGGGATGGAGAGGGGGGGGAAAAGAAAAATGTATCTTATTAGTTTGTTTTGGCACAGATTTGTGCTCTTGTCAGATGTCACCCTGGCATACTCTTTAGTTGTTTTACATGTATCAGTCTTTGTAGGCTTCTTATCATCTACTGTCACCTTTTATGCAAATATAATTATGATAAGAATCACGGACTCAAGTTCAATAGAAATATCTAGAAATGTAATTGATGGGTTTCTGTTTTTTTTATGTTTTGCACCTCTAAATATATATTTTTAAACTTTAGTTGAGATTGCAAGCATAGATTGTAGCAATGTAGATCTTTACCCATAACTATCTTCATAACCGTACTTGTCTTCAGGTCCCCCTCTTCATGTAGATCTTTACCCATAACTATCTTCATAACCGTACTTGTCTTCAGGTCCCCCTCTTCATGTAGATCTTTACCCATAACTATCTTCATAACCGTACTTGTCTTCAGGTCCCCCTCTTCATGTAGATCTTTACCCATAACTATCTTCATAACCGTACTTGTCTTCAGGTCCCCCTCTTCATGTAGATCTTTACCCATAACTATCTTCATAACCGTACTTGTCTTCAGGTCCCCTTCTGCATGTCTGAAGGCTCTAGTGGGAAACCTGCTGCCAACCAGCTGTACTGTACATCTCCATCTGTCGCAACTCTGATCGCCTGACCCTAAACTGACAGGACCTTGACCTTTAACCCCAGCGACAAGCAGGCCTGTTACCAGATCTGATCCCTACACGGGCTCAAGGGGAACCTGGGAGGGCGGGTCTTCTGGCGCCAGTACCCCTTGCAAGTCTTCAGATGTAAAATCCTTAAGTCCCCAAAAACTTTTCTGCCGCAGCCACAACAATATCCAGTTTCTTATGATTTCATTGAGACATGTGCTGTACAATTTATAACTGTGGCAATGAACGCAACAAAAATGCACCTTTTTAAACACATAGGGTTTATTTTGTCTGACAACAGACATTTACTACATACATGCTGTGGTGTATTATGTGTATTATTATGTATTATGGTGTATCCACTACCATGTCTTCACTAGCATCACTTGTTTTTGTTAACTCGAAATGACACAACGACAAGGTTCCAGTTTAACAAAGTTTACTCTACTATATGAACACACTACAAGGTAGCCATTACACTCCAGGCTAGGTCCAACAACGACAAGACTTCCTGCGCATGTGCACTCTTGACTGAGTGATAGCCCCGTAATAACAGAAATATAGGGATACTTAAAACATGAACTTAACAGTTTTCTCAATTATTTTAATATCGCCTCCGCATAGGACATTTAATTGACCTCTCTAACTTTTGCCACATCTCCTCCGCCCTTACAGGGCACTCCAGGAACTCAGGATCATGATCCCCCACCACATTTACAACACTGTCGTCCTTCTACACACCGTTCTACAGTATACTGCAGTTCATCTGCACACACTTAAATCAAATCAAAATCAAATATTTTTATTTGTCACATGCGCCAGATACACAGGTGTAGACCTTACAGTGAAAGGTTTACTTACAAGCCCTTAACCAACAATGTAGTTCAAGAAAAAGAGGTAAGAAAATATTTAATAAATAAACTAAAGTAAAAAAATCTATCAAAAGTAACACAAGAAATGTACATTACAATAATGAGGCTATATACAGGGTGTTACGGTACCTAGTCAATGTGGAGACTATATACAGGGTGTTACGGTACCTAGTCAATGTGGAGACTATATACAGGGTGTTACGGTACCTAGTCAATGTGGAGACTATATACAGGGTGTTACGGTACCTAGTCAATGCGGAGACTATATACAGGGTGTTACGGTACCTAGTCAATGTGGAGACTATATACAGGGTGTTACGGTACCTAGTCAATGTGGAGACTATATACAGGGTGTTACGGTACCTAGTCAATGTGGAGGCTATATACAGGGGGTATCAGTACCGAGTCAATGTGGAGACTATATACAGGGGGTACCGGTACCAAGTCAATGTGGAACTATATACAGGGGATACCGGTACCGAGTCAATTTGGAGACTATATACAGGGCGTACCAGCACCGAGTTAATGTGGAGACTATATACAGGGGTACCAGTACAGAGTCAATGTGGAGACCATATACAGGGGATACCTGTACAGAGTCAATGTGGAGACTATATACAGGGGGTACCAGTACCTAGTCAATTTGGAGGCTATATACAGGGGGTACCTGTACAGAGTCAATGTGGAGACCATATACAGGGGGTACCAGTACCGAGTCAATGTGGTGACTATATACAGGGGGACCGGTACCGAGTCAATGTGGAGACTATATACAGGGGATACCGGTACCGTGTCAATCTGGAGACTATATACAGGGGATATCGGTACCGAGTCAATGTGGAGACTATATACAGGGGGTACTGGTACAGAGTCAATGTGGAGGCTATATACAGGGGATATCAGTACCGAGTCAATGTGGAGACTATATACAGGGGATACCTGTACCGAGTCAATGTGGAGGCTATATACAGGGGGCAGGGGTACCGAGTCAATGTGGAGACTATATACAGGGAGTACCTGTACCAAGTCAATGTGGAGGCTATATACAGGGGATACCGGTACCGAGTCAATGTGGAGGCTATATACAGGGGATACCAGTACTGAGTCAATGTGGAAGCTATATACAAGGGGTACCGGTACCGAGTCAATGTGTAGGGGTACAGGTCAGTCAAGGTAATTTGGTATAGAGGTCCTGGATGTCAGGAAGCTCTGCCCCAGTGATGTACTGGGCTGTATGCACTACCCTCTGTAGCTCCTTACGGAAACATGGCCAAATCCTTTACAATTCTTACACTGCAATGGTTTGGGGATGAAAGCTCTTACAGCGTATCTTACATAACCAAGTTTCACATGCGTAGGTATTTGCTCTTTATCAAAAAACAACAGGACCAACAGGCTTTCTTCGTTTTCTCCATTCACCCAGCGGGACAGACGCCGGGCACCAACCACACTGGGAATTCTCTTCAGGTATTCAACCTGAACATCCATTGTCACCCCTGAGATGACTTCTTTGACGGGTGATCTACTCCGAAGTTCAAAACACAAAACTTCTGTTGTTCCGATTCTTTTGAGGCCCACTGCAATCTTCCTCTGTTCTTCAGAAATACAATAAATCAGAATAAGACCACTCCTGGTCACTCTGATAGACTCCGCTTTTCCCAGCGCATACTTCACAATATTTGACACCTCAAACGGGTTTCCCACATATGCATTCTTACTCAACAAACGATTCCCAACAAGAAGTGATTCATTATCATTCACACACGTATCCTCCACTTCAATTTTAGACAATTTCCCTTGTTGTTCCAGTTTTCGATACTACTATTGTCCACTCAGAACATTCGTCTTCACCAAATTTGCTCGACGCGCTGCTTGATTCCGACTCAGCATCCAATCACCTCGTGGAACGCAACCAACCCTTACTAGCGGTTCTGCCACATTGATTAGTGACAGGTGTGGGTATTTAAGGATGGGGCAGGAGATGCAGTCCCGCCTCTGCTGGAGGGGGATTGGACAGGGGATGGTGGTTGGTGATAGGGTGAGGGGACTGTCAGTCAGGGTAAGGGTAATTCCACCACAGCCCTTGACATTGTTTCCTCATGTTGTTAAACTTGTTTTTGGTTTTTAAATGGGTGGATATGGGTGGATATGGGATTGTGTGTTTTCTGTGTGTCAATGTTTCCATTCTGTCATATTCCAGTGTGTGAAGGTAAGAGAACTCTGCTATTATAAAACCCTAAAGAACTCTCTGTGGTTCTCCGGGATGCCCGCGTGCTCCTGGGGAATTTTCTTCTCAGCTCACATGTTAGAAACCCAAACCAAATATTCTGTTTCTTCAGCTCTAGTGTGGACTGTGTCCCTGTTTTGCCTGAGAGTCTGTCTGTTTTGTGTCAAGTCTGTCATCGGTTTGTGGGTTGATGTTTTTTTCTTGTCTGACCGGTTTTATCTCTCTGCTCTGGGTTACTGTAACTTACTGTTATTTTTTCTTCATGCTCAATAATAGTTCCTGGACAATAATTGCTTGTTGTGGTATGTTTTGACACAAATTAGACTCCTTGGTGTTAAGGAAGCATGAGTGTTACAAAAACTGCGCACGATTTATGCTAGATCCCAATAATTATAGATTCCAAGAATTAGATTATTGATATCCAAGAAAAGTGTTGTGATTATGTAATGCAATAAAAACAACATCAAAACAAAGGCATTACTTTTGACCCGCATTTATAGTACGTGCTATAAATACCAGGGAAGAACAAAGAGAAGGATAAGGAGAAAACCGGGGGTTGTGAGTCAGACAGAAGCCCACAGAGAGAAGAGCTGTCAGCTGTGACAGAGTACCAGCGTCCTGGCCTTCAGACCGGCTACACAGCCTGAGAACACAAGGAAACCAGCAGTATAAATATCGGTTAAGGTCTGATTGAGTAGAGAGATAAAAACAACCGCACAGGTACAATGCTTTCAGGAAGTAATCACACCCCCTAACTTATTCTACATTTTGTTGTGTTACAGCCTGAATTTAAAATGGATTAGATGAAGATGTTTTGTTACTGGCCTACACACAATACCCCATCATGTTAAAGTGGAATTATGTTTTTAGAAATGTTTACAAATTAATACAAAATGAAAAGTTTAAATGTCTTGAGTCAGTATGTATTCAATCCCTGTGTTATGGCCCAAATAAGTTCAGGAGTAAAAAATGTACTTAATAAGTCACATAGTTCGTTGCATGGACTCACTCTTTGTGCAGTAAACGTGTTTAACCTCTATGGGATGGGTGTCCCTATAGCGGGACGGTTGTTGCTAACGTGCGCTAATGTGACTAGAATGACGTTGTAAACAACAGACAACTTTCCGGGACATAGACATGTCTTTTATGGGCAGATAGCTTAAATTATTGTTAATCTAACTGCAGTGTCCGATTAACAGTAGCTATTACAGTGAGCATGGTATTTTCTATTGTTTTAGGATAGTGCACAACAACAAAACTTTTATCATGGCTACTGGTTTGATACATTCACCTCTGAAGGTAAATAATGTACTTACATTCCTTAATCTTGCTCTGATTTGTCATCTTGAGGGTCCCAGAGATAAAATGTAGCATAGTTTTGTTTGATAAAATCTATCTTTATGTTCAAATGTAGGAACTGGGTTCTACAGTTTGACCCCACTGCTGTCTCTGGCTCCACACCCACCCGGCCCGGCCATCTAGATGTGTGAAGGTTAGTGTATTTTCTATAGGGAAGCTAATGATCCGTCATGTATGACATTCCTGGGAGTGTGTAAACTTAAATGTTTTATTACCATAGCATTTTGCATGCTGTCTATAGTTATGTACTTGAAAATGTATCAATTGACCAATTCGGGCACATTTGGGCAAACTCCTGGCAGACTTGATACATAATATTGTGCAGTAATGTAATTTTTCACTGGATCCGTGAAACTTTGCACACACACTGCTGCAACTGGTGGGCATAATCTAAATTACACCTAGACTCCTATCTGAAAGTATGACCTTTCTCTTGCATTTCAAAGATGGTAAAAAAATATATTAAAAATGCATGTTTTTTGGTTTGTATTATCTTTTACCAGATCTAATGTGTTATATTCTCCTACATTAATTTCACATTTCCACAAAATTCAAAGCGCTTCTTTTCAAATGGTATCAAGAATATGCATATCCTTGCTTCAGGTCCTGAGCTACAGGCAGTTCGATTTGGGTATGTCATTATAAGCGAAAAAGGGTACCTCATCTCTGTACCCCACACATACAATTATCTATAAGGTCCCGCAGTCTAGCAGTGAATTTTAAACACAGATTCAACCACGAAGGAAACCACTCAGGGATTTTACCATGAGGCCAATGGTGACTTTGGCTGTGATAGGAGAAAACTGAGGATGGATCAACAACATTATAGTTACTTCCCAATACCAGCCTAAATGACAGAGAGAAAAGTAGTAAGCCATTACAGATAAAAAATATTCCAAAACATGCATCCTGTTTGTAATAATGCACTAAAGTAAAACGGGAAAAAATTATGTGGCAAAGAAATGAACTTCATGTCCTGAATATAAAGTAGTGTTATGTAGTACCACTCTTCATATTTTCAAGCATGGTGGTGGCTGCATTATGTTATGGGTATGCTTGTCACCGGCAAGGACTAGGGAGTTTTTTTTAACGAAAAAAACCCCCGGAATAGAGCTAAGCACAGGAAAAATCCTAGAGGAAAACCTGGTTCAATCTGCTTTCCAACAGACACTGGGAGACAAATTAACCTTTCAGCAGGACAATAACATACAACACAAGGCCAAATATACACTGGAGTTGCTTACCAAGACAGCATTGAACGTTCAAGAGTGGCCTAGTTACAGTGTTCACTTAAATCGGCTTGGAAATCTATGGCAAGACTTGAAAATGGCTGTCTAGCAATGATCAACAACCAACTTGACAGAGCTTGAAGAATTTAGATAATAATAACGTGCAAGTATTGTACAATCCAGGTGTGCAAAGAGATTTAACCAGAATGAATCACAGCTGTAATCGTTGCCAAAGGTGATTCTAACATGTATTGACTCAGGGGTGTGAATACTTATGTAAATTAGATATTTGTGTATTTCTTTCATTTTCAATAAATTTACAAACATTTCTAAAAACACGTTTTTACTGTGTCATTATGGGGTATTGTGTGTAGATGGGTGAGGACATTTTGAATTCAGGCTGTAACAGCAAAATGTGGAGGGATATGAAATGTCAAGGGGTAGGAATACATTCTGAAGGCACTGTAGACAAGGGAGCAACAGGTCACACACATCAAAAGAGGTCCAATTAGATACGTACCAAAACATTATGATTTTCCAAATTACATTATGCCAAATTACATTATGCCAAATTACATTATGCCAGATTCCATATG
Source organism: Salvelinus namaycush (assembly GCF_016432855.1). Classification (NCBI taxonomy): domain Eukaryota; kingdom Metazoa; phylum Chordata; class Actinopteri; order Salmoniformes; family Salmonidae; genus Salvelinus; species Salvelinus namaycush. Next base: position 44,383,072 of record NC_052322.1, read on the forward strand.
CCAGATTACATTATGCCAGATTACATTATGCCAGATTCCATATGCCAGATTACAGCGGATGCCTATGACTGATGTTGCCTGCTGATGCCTGCTGATAGAAAACCCGATCAGACTGGAATGCTGGAGCCTACCACAGCCTACCAAGCCAGCCAAGAGGCTTTGCTTGACTTGTTTTGGTCCATGCCCTGCCCCTGATCATATCTCTACAATGGAAAGAATTCATCCTTCCTTTCCTCCTCTCACTTCTAATGAAAACGGATTGCCTTTGTGAAAAACACTCAGGGGAAAAGTTTACTCCACCTAGACTTGTTTCCCCCTCATGTCAATGAGTTGTCTTCCTTTATCCTTGATTGCATTCTCTACAAACTCAGGACTCCTATTCATTGAAATCAGGATACCAGAATGAGTATGAAATATGATTAAAATTAATGAACTTTTCTCACATTGTTTTGGACATAAAATCATATTTGTCACAAGCGCCAAATACAACAGAACACTGTACAGTGAAATGCTTACTTACAAGCCATTAACCAACATATTCATTACTGTACAACTGAATGCATCTTCTGCATTTTAACCCAACCCCTCTGAATCACAGAGGAGGGGGGGACATCAATATCCACAGCACACAGGGAACAGGGGGTTTACTGCCTTGCTCAGGGGTAGATTTTTACCTCGGGGATTCGATCCAGCAACCTTTCGGTTACTGGCCCAATGCTCTGACCACTAGGCTACCTTCCCGCCCCTAATCATGTGTTGTCCTGAAACCCACTAACCACCGGTGAGGGCCCAAAATTATGAGATACAGGAAGAGATACATAAATCTTCTTATCACAACACCCAACTAATTACGTATTTGTGAGATGCGGGCTGGTTCATGCGAGGGCAGCTCTCTGGAACCAAAATAAAAACACTGTTGTCTGTGAGAAACATGTCCAGTCACATCCCGGGGGTTAAAAGAAACAGCCAAGTTGAAGGAAGTGACCACACTGTGTTTCCACAGAGGGCCCTGAAGGATTTCCTCCTTAGTGTTGTCCAGCTCCTTGGCTCCGGGTCACCTGGGATCAGTGATGAGGTTCCCTCCAGTTAACTGGAAATCATTGAATACACAATCATCTGGCTAAGGTGCATTGCAATAGCTAGGCCCCAAAGTGTTTTATTGGTCCTCGACTGGATGTGGTGTGGAAAACATTCCTTTTGGATGTAGTTGTGTTGCCTAAGAAAGGAACTAACTTGGAAATCTGTCTCAGTTTGAGCATGATATTTAACAGTAAGGAAATACTGTGTATTTTTAACCCTGTGTCTTCTTGACCTTTCCAAGCACTGTATTTCTCACATATTTGTAAAGAATGTCCAATGTTTAGGCGTCCAGAAGTGAGAGATAAAACAGCTAAAGATCATAAAATGATTGAACCCGCAAAAATGAGGAACTGCCTGTCACTGACGTACAGTCGTTTCTACCGAGGAGGAAGTACAGTACTATACATCCCTATCCTTGTCCGACGCATTTAGCCATACAGATTACACAACATAACAACAAGGCTTTTATCTTTTGCTTCACTAAATGACCTAAAATCCCCAGCATTTCCCTTTATTATACATTAAGTCTCCTCTCCGTCTACTGAAACTCCATAGAGCATTGACAAGAGTTCTGTCCCGGTTTTTTTTTGGGGGGGGGGGGGGGATAGTGTATGTGTCACACCATAAAGAGGGTTTGGCAGTGGTTCTCTGAGATCTGTCCTTTCTGCCCGTTCCTCCCTCCTCCTAACAGATTCAACTGCTGTACACAATGGCCTTGAGAGTGGCTGTCACTAATGAGGACTATTAAGGCTGGTGTCTGAGGTGGGTGGTGTCGTCAACATCAGCACGGTCACTCCTCTTTCCATGCTCGTCCATCATAATCAGCCTGATGCCCTCCACTGTTTTGTGTCTAATTAACGAGTTGAAGTTACAGACGTGGGCAATAGGGAAAATGTTCCTATAGGGTAGAGGCTACATGCCTTTTTAAGGCAATACATCTTTTCATTCTATACATCTCTTCATTCTATACATATCTTCATTCTATACATCTTTTCATTCTATACATCTCTTCATTCAATACATATCTTCATTCTATACATCTCTTCATTCTATACATCTCTTCATTCTATACATCTCTTCATTCTATACATATCTTCATTCAATACATCTCTTCATTCTATACATATCTTCATTCTATACATCTCTTCATTCTATAAATCTCTTCATTCTATACATCTCTTCATTCTATACATATCTTCATTCAATACATCTCTTCATTCTATACATATCTTCATTCAATACATCTCTTCATTCTATACATCTCTTCATTCAATACATCTCTTCATTCTATACATCTCTTCATTCTATACATCTCTTCATTCAATACATCTCTTCATTCAATACATCTCTTCATTCTATACATCTCTTCATTCTATACATCTCTTCATTCTATACATCTCTTCATTCTATACATCTCTTCATTCAAATAAAAAATAAAAACAACTCTTAATGGGTATAGGCTTATGAGATACTATAGATGCTATTATTATTTTACTTTTGCACTTTAATTACTTGTTACTTTTATTTCTTATTCTTATTCATATTTTTTTTAAATAAACCATAAACTGTTGGTTAGGGGCTCGTTAGTCAGCATTTCACTGTATGGTCTACACCTGTTGTATTTGGCGCATGTGACTAATAAAATTTGATTTGATTTGATTTGATAGATGCATCCATGAGCCATCTGCAGTGAGTATCTGATACAGGTTTCTTCAGAGCCCCCTCTGGGCCCATCCACCCACACACACACACACACACACACACACACACACACACACACACACACACACACACACACACACACACACACACACACACACACACACACACACACACACACACACACACACACAATCTCTCTCTCTCTCTCTCTCTCTCTCTCTCTCTCTCTCTCTCTCTCTCTCTCTCTCTCTCTCTCTCTCTCTCTCTCTCCTATTCCTTATCCTGTCTAATCTTTGATGTGGCAAACATACCAATTAAATCATCTTTGTTGTGTGAGAGTCTTCTAGGCCCCCTTGAGGGTATTCTAGGCCCCCTTATTCAAAGGTTTTTGCTTCTCTTCCCAAATTGAATAATGGAAGCAAGAAATATATTAATGTGAGTTTCTGCTGAGAAGAATAAATGTATTTTTCCCCCCACAGGAACAGAGAAGCAAGTGTTCTTTCCTCTTTCCTATGTGTACACACGTAAATAATGAAGGGGAGAGAGAAAAACACTTCACTATCTTCTTTGAGTCTAGGTCACATTGAATTAGTTAATTTATGCAGTTTTTTGCCAAAACATTAGATCATCAGTCCGCTTGGTCCCCACCATGATACAGGGTTCAGAGTATGTACACACACACACACACACACACACACACACACATACACACACACACACACACACACACACACACACACACACACACACACACACACACACACACACACACACACACACACACACACACACACACACACAACTTTGTCATCAATGTGAACTCTCTGTGCAGCACTCTCCATCGTTGCTGGCAGGTGTCCAAGTGTGCAAATACTTTTGCAGCTGTTTTAAATAGCTTCATGTTGATAAGACATACTGACAATTATGGCGACTACGGGAGCTTTAAGGACACAAACGTTCCGGTTCATGAAGGAATGACTCGTTTTAAATCCGATAAACCCAGAGAAACATTGTGACAAACTGTTTGACATCCTTTATGATAGTTATTTGTTTGTGTATAATGAAATGGTTTAGGATAAGTGTAGCCGCTACTCTTGCTATCTTCAACTACACTGAGTTTACAAAACATTAGGAACACCTAATGTAGCGTTGCACCACTTTTGCTCTCAGAACAGCCTCAATTTGTCGGGCCATGGACTCTAGAAGGTGTCAAAAGCCTTCCACAGGAATGATGGCCCATGTTGATTCCAATGCTTCCCACAGTTGTGTCAAGTCGTCTGAATGTCATTTGGGTGGTGGACCATTCTTGACACACATGGGAAACTGTTGAGCGTGAAAAACCCAGCAGCGAAGAAGTTCTTGGCACACTCAAACCGGTGCGCCTGGCACCTACTACCATACCCCATTCAAAGACACTTAAATATGTTGTCTTTCCCATTAACCCTCTGAATGGCACACATACACAATCCATGTCTCAATTGAATCAAGGCTTAAAAATCCTTCCTTAAACTGTCTCCTCCCCTTCATCTACACTGATTTGAAGTAGATTTAACAAGTGACATCAATAAGGGATCATAGCTTTCACCTTGATTCACCTGGTCAGTCTATGTCATGGAAAGAGCAGGTGTTCCTAATGTTTTGTACACGCAGTGTATATCAGTTGGCTGCATCCTTGTGACATTACCTGGTCAGGTGAGAAGCATGAAATGTCAACATCATGACATTTTTCTTTTTTTATCATTCCACAACAAGGTTCTAAATGTTGTTTGGCAAATTATTTGAGTTGTGCAACTTTGTGTTGATAAAACACTTTCTTTTTCACTTTCACTCTTTGTGAGTGTTGTGGCACATCATACAACAACTAAATAACCTAATCTATTTATGGTGTATGAATGGGTAACAGATGGTGGACTGGATTTCTTTGTGGCATCTGAAAATGTATCTAATTATAAAAAATGTGATAGTCCTGCAACTTTTGTGACAAGGCTTTCATTGTACAGAGCGGTCTCCTAGCAGCCAGAGATGCATCTTCCAAACTGGGAACTGACCAATAGCGGGATTGTGGGCATACCAAATTGGGACGTTATGAGGGGTGAATGAAATACCATGCTTTGAAAGAGATGCAATATTTACAATATGTAGTCCTAATCTAAAGAAATACCATCGCATATATCCTTAAAAACACAGATATGTATGAAACTGGTATGAAACTTTTTTTGTATCCTCGAAGACAAATTACAGCGTGCTTTTTTATATTGCCAGTGAATGATCTTGAGTTGGTATCTTCCGCGCCAAAGTTGAATTCCCATACGGATCCACGCGATCTACAACCACACCGGTATTTACTTTCTATTCCGTTATCATACTCATCTGGAAATCTCTTTACAGATACATAATTTTACTGTAACTAGCTAGCTAAATAATCGGGAAAGATTGTCCTAACAAATTGATAAACCACTCAGAAGCCCATTGTGAGTAAATTATCTACGTTATTTATACGCATTCAAATTCAGCTTGCTTAAACCAGAATGAATGGCAAAACATAGGCATGGGTCTCTTTATCTAGAAAGTTGGGTTCTAGAACAATATTATTATTTTCATGTGATCGTACAACTTTCCCCCAGCAAATTGACTCAAGAGAAACGTGTAAAAGAAGTCCTTATGCGTTGTTGTCCTTTGTGATGAAACAGGTGTGTCAGCCAACTGACTTGTGGGACTGGATAGGTGACCTGTGTGCCTGGTGGATCACAGAAATAGGCTAATTCCAAACCTTACTTTATGATGTGTTCTATGCAGCTTCAACCCTTAAATTGTCATATTAATCCTAAACCATTTTCTCAACGATTGACAGAGCCAGGGGGTCCAAGAAACCCAAAGGTCATCACAGTTACATATATATATATATATTTTTTTTAAAATCTGGCATCTATCTGGAGACCTATGTTTAATTCCCAGAAATCAGGAGAGAGGTGTAATGGGCGTTACCTCCACAGAGGGTATTAGGAGGTGGGTAGCTAATGAATGGGGTGTGGGGGACTAGGCTCATCCTACTTCTCATTGTTCCTGTTGGTTTATTTACACGCTGGTTTCTGTGTAAGGGCTAAAGTTCCCCTAGGAGAAAGAAGCCAGGGTTGGGAGATAGTGTCCAGGAAGCAGTGGTCTTTTCCTGTATTGCCCTGGTTACTGGCTGCTCTTCCTTTGAAATGAAATCAGGACCTTGTCTCAGAGTAAACTCCATGTTGTCATCAGACCTTGTGTTTTTGTCTGAGCCAGAAATCAGGAACAGGGATTAATGTGGTGCAGCATACCGAATGCTGCTCTACTTATGAATGAACTGGCCATTACCGATGCTGCTCGCTCAGGTGAAGAAATTAAATAACATGCTTACATGTTAAAATCCATTGGAAAAGTAACCATGGCACATTGTTACTGCAGAAATCCATGTGTATCATCAAACAGTGACATTCAACAGTTGTCTGTCTGATAACAACAAACCTCTTCCTTGTCATTTTCTTTCTTAATAATTCCCCTCGGAATTCTCACCTTTGTTTGCGGCCTTGAAAATCTGGTGAGACTGGATACCAACGTATGTTTTCTTAACCTTTCTAAGAATGTTTTGGAAGTTTATTTTATTTAACCTTTACTTAGGTCCCGTTGAGACCAAGGTCTCTTATTCAACAGAGACTCCGAGCTTTACACAGGTACGCCCACAGCAAAGCTTTATTACGTCATGGTACACACAGACAAGTTCTAGCAGTGCATCCATATGAATGTTCTTTAGAATTCAGTATTGGCAGAGCACTAAACTGAGTCACCAGCATCCCCCTCACACTTCAATCCCACTGGGTATTTGAGTCATTTTCACCCAGGAAGTTGGATTTGCACGCTCACTTGTGTTTTAAGAGAGGTCAATTGTTGTACTTTATTTAGTAGTGAATTTGATCAACAGGTGTATCCCTCTTCACACATATCTCTGGTCTGTCTGTCCCAAATCCAGTCAGATTGATGTCAGTAGTATTATGGGTAACGTTACAGTTAGTCTGGTAAAAAGCATGAGCTGACGCAAGACCCAATTTTTTTTTGTGGAGGTGCTGACTAATGGAGAGTAAACTGTAGAAGAAGAAAGTCACACACTATACATGCTACTGTCCCAACTATTTAATGGGTAAACCTAACCAACGTCATTTAATGGGTAAACCTAACCAACGTTATTTAATGGGTAAACCTAACCAACGTTATTTAATGGGTAAACCTAACCAACGTTATTTAATGGGTAAACCTAACCAACGTTATTTAATGGGTAAACCTAACCAACGTTATTTAATGGGTAAACCTAACCAACGTTATTTAATGGGTAAACCTAACCAATGTTATTTAATGGGTAAACCTAACCAACGTTATTTAATGGGTATACCTAACCAACGTTATTTAATGGGTATACCTAACCAACGTTATTTAATGGGTATACCTAACCAACGTTATTTAATGGGTAAACCTAACCAACGTTATTTAATGGGTATACCTAACCAACGTTATTTAATGGGTAAACCTAACCAACGTTATTTAATGGGTATACCTAACCAACGTTATTTAATGGGTAAACCTAACCAATGTTATTTAATGGGTAAACCTAACCAATGTTATTTAATGGGTAAACCTAACCAATGTTATTTAATGGGTAAACCTAACCAATGTTATTTAATGGGTATACCTAACCAACGTCATTTAATGGGTAAACCTAACCAACGTTATTTAATGGGTATACCTAACCAACGTCATTTAATGGGTAAACCTAACCAACGTTATTTAATGGGTATACCTAACCAATGTTATTTAATGGGTAAACCTAACCAACGTTATTTAATGGGTAAACCTAACCAACGTTATTTAATGGGTAAACCTAACCAATGTTATTTAATGTGTAAACCTAACCAATGTTATTTAATGGGTAAACCTAACCAACGTTATTTAATGGGTAAACCTAACCAACGTTATTTAATGGGTAAACCTAACCAACGTTATTTAATGGGTAAACCTAACCAACGTTATTTAATGGGTATACCTAACCAATGTTATTTAATGGGTAAACCTAACCAACGTTATTTAATGGGTAAACCTAACCAACGTTATTTAATGGGTAAACCTAACCAACGTCATTTAATGGGTGAACCTAACCAACGTCATTTAATGGGTAAACCTAACCAACGTCATTTAATGGGTAAACCTAACCAACGTCATTTAATGGGTAAACCTAACCAACGTCATTTAATGGGTAAACCTAACCAACGTTATTTAATGGGTAAACCTAACCAACGTTATTTAATGGGTAAACCTAACCAACGTTATTTAATGGGTAAACCTAACCAACGTTATTTAATGGGTAAACCTAACCAACGTTATTTAATGGGTAAACCTAACCAACGTTATTTAATGGGTAAACCTAACCAACGTTTCAGCAGTGCCTTGAATAGCTACACAAATATAATTACATGTTGTCTGTGGGGTTACATCGTCTACCAGACCAGATTGCATAATATCAAAATGTAATTAACAATCTGGGTTAGTGCAGTTATTACACTTCTTGTTTGGAACCGCACCAGATAACCTTCTGGCCTATGAGCTCAGACTTGATTAAAAAAGAGACGACATCGAATTGTAATTGACTAAAAGGCAGTTCTCTGCTCCACTTTACATAGCAGGAAAGGGATGTAGTAGACTATCAGAAAGAGTTCTGGGTGGCTTGTCTGTTTTGGGGATGGGACAGGAAAACTCCCACGTTGCTGGTGGGGTAATAGTTTTGTAAAGATGTTAGTCAGTTCTCTCAGGGGCTGACTCGGTGTCAGGTTGCCCTGTTCTCTGACTAATTCTGGTTGTTGTCAGTGCTGCTGCTGACTATCTGCTGCTGACTATCTGCTGCTGACTATCTGCTGCTAACTATCTCTGCTGACTATCTGCTGCTGACTATCTGCTGCTGACTATCTGCTGCTGACTATCTGCTGCTGACTATCTGCTGCTGACTATCTGCTGCTAACTCTCTGCTGCTGACTCTCTGCTGCTGACTCTCTGCTGCTGACTCTGCTGCTGACTCTCTGCTGCTGACTATCTGCTGCTGACTATCTGCTGCTGACTATCTGCTGCTGACTATCTGCTGCTGACTCTGCTGCTGACTATCTGCTGCTAACTATCTGCTGCTGACTATCTGCGTTATCTACCATGTGATGAGATCGGCTTACGTTGCCAGCCAAGTAATCCACCAGTCCACACACCACCTCCACAGCATTATGCAACTTCATTTAAACCAAACTGTCAGATTTAAATAACAGATTGTTAGTGAGCGTATGCACACACTCACACCATGCCACCCGTAAAACATCCAAATCAACTCCAACGCTGCCCTTTCCAAATGATTTGTTGGGATTACTATGGGGTCTGATGACCCCTCACCCTCCCAATAGGAACACTTTGGAATGGGGTCAGACTGACTCTCTGCATGTGAGGACACTTGACACTGAGCTGAGGCAGGGTAGAAACGTGTCGGGCCAGTGGATCTCGTCAGTCACTAGTAACTTCTCAGCGCATTTTTGCATTCCAGTTCAACATTTACCTGCTCTATCGCAATCTACCATTGAAAACCATTGACGACTACATGTGGAAAAGTCATACTATTTGTATTTGAGCAATATGATTGACTGTTCATTCAAGCACCACCACGCTCCCACGAGCCACAACTTCTCGAGCATGTGAGCAGTACAGAAGTTGATACTTCACACCAATGATTTATATATACACTAGATGATCGATAGAGGGGCGCTGTGTCGAAGCCACCGTGCCTCCATCTTGGCACTCCCTCACGTTTTTTGTTTTTTTTCACCTTTATTTAACCAGCTAGGCTAGTTGAGAACAAGTTCTCATTTACAACTGCGACCTGGCCAAGATAAAGCAAAGCAGTGCAACACATACAACAACTCAGACTTACACATGTAATAAACAAACAAACAGTCAATAATACAATAGAAAAAGTCTATAAACAGTGTGTGCAAATGAGGTAGGATAAGGGATGTTAGAATGTTTAGAAAGCAATAGAAATGTATTTATTAATGTCTACATTCGTTTTTTTTTGCCACATTTATTAAATTAAAGACACCTTAATGCATACTTTTAAAATATGTTATGTTATCTAAACATAAAATGAAAAAAGATATCAAAATATTTTCCTTACAGTATTTTTTTTTTTCTGTCCTTGAAACATTTAATTGAAATACTGTAGAATTCCATTCATTCCTATGGAGGACTGCTCTTCCTGGGGAGTGGCAAGATGGCCGACCAATGGCTTCAAAGCCTCTCAATGGCCAATACATAGGCATCAGCAATCCAGAGTTTATATAAATTGTTGGTTCACACAGCACATGCAAGCTGTCCTCCCTGAGCAAAAAGAATCGCCCCTCAATCTATTCGCTGAGCTTATTTATTTTAGAGAAAGTTATTTACAAAAGTAAACCGTCAATAGTGAACATACTAGCAAATATACTAGCTACTGTTGATAGTCTACAAAATTAAAGCTACAAAAATACACTTGAACATTTGTTTTGGCTAGCCCACTGTAACCAGGTCTCTATCTTTTGGAACACAATTGTCTTAAAGGGGCAGCGTCCTATTTTGAAAACAACTCTCTAAATGACATCCTTTTACAAAAATGAATGCAAATAAATAATACACTAAATATCACCCCACTCAGTTTGAAGTTGTCTTTGCATCTCTCTTTTCTTGCGTCAGAGGTAAGCCAAACAGAAGTTAGGAGTATGGTAGTGACGATGACGTGCCAAATGTATAGCTAAAGCTTTGACTCTGAAGGCCGCACAAGATAACTGAGGGTATTTTTGTCCTGACTTTTGCTATCTACTGAACAATAATAAAAACATCTATTCTGTTTTCAGTTATGCAAGTCACAGGTACATTTACATTTCCCCTTGTCTTGATCATTTTTCAGGTCTTGCGTTTCTAGGTGCACGTTTTCCCCTTTGCCTCCCTTTTCATTCTTTTAACTTGCGACTCGTGATATTATGTGCTAGAACAAGATGCTAGAGGCCGTGCCAACTTTGACCAAGATCACAATCATTCACCAACACTAGGGACAGACATGATTCTCTGGTGTTTTGAAATGCTGTTCAGCTCCAGGTCTGTGAGGAATGTGTGCAGGATCTCTCGTGTCTGCTCTGCTCTCCACCTTCCAAAGACAATCCTCCAGTCCAGATGGAGGCTGCAACCTCCCCTTCTTTCATTACCGAAGGGACCGTTGACCAACTGAGCTCTGTGTTTAAACAGTGGGCTCTGTGTTTAAACAGTGAGCTGTGTGTTTAAACAGTGAGCTGTGTGTTTAAACATTGAGCTGTGTGTTTAAACAGTGGGCTCTGTGTTTAAACAGTGAGCTCTGTGTTTAAACAGTGAGCTGTGTGTTTAAACAGTGGGCTCTGTGTTTAAACATTGAGCTGTGTGTTTAAACAGTGGGCTCTGTGTTTAAACATTGAGCTGTGTGTTTAAACAGTGAGCTGTGTGTTTAAACAGTGAGCTGTGTGTTTAAACAGTGAGCTGTGTGAGCTGCTCTGTTATTGGTTCACGCCGTGTCTCCTGGGTTCAAAGTGGGAGTCGGACCGTTAGGGTAGTAAAACGTAGAGGTAGGCAGGGAGTCAACTCTCCATGGCAACTATTCACGTCTTATGAACTTGTGCTGTTGTGCATCTTTTCACTTGGTGTTTTGGCTGTATTTGTGAGTCTTTGTAGAGTTTTATCTCTCAAAAGAATGGTCATACTGTAATCAACTGGCAGTGTGCTGCTGTTACAATACCTGTGAATGTTCACCTTGTGGGTCTGATGCAGCTTATTGACCCTGATAAGCCAACTGAAAGACATTTGAATTTGAACTGTAGTTTATCATAGGCAAATTTACAATGAATGCAAATGTGAGTAGATAACATGGTACTTTGTATTGCTGCATCATTATAATGCTGTTATGTTTCAGGTCTTTTTCATTTCTCCATAGTTAGCTGGATAGAGACTGTGGCCATTTAGTTCAGTACTTGTGTGTGTGTGTGTGTGTGTGTGTGTGTGAGAGAGAGAGCAGTTAGAGAGGTAGGGTCAGTTAGAGACATGGTGAGAGAGGTAGGGTCAGTTAGAGACCTGGTGAGAGAGGTAGGGTCAGTTAGAGACCTGGTGAGAGAGGTAGGGTCAGTTAGAGACATGGTGAGAGAGGTAGGGTCAGTTAGAGACATGGTGAGAGAGGTAGGGTCAGTTAGAGACATGGTGAGAGAGGTAGGGTCAGTTAGAGACCTGGTGAGAGAGGTAGGGTCAGTTAGAGACCTGGTGAGAGAGGTAGGGTCAGTTAGAGACATGGTGAGAGAGGTAGGGTCAGTTAGAGACATGGTGAGAGAGGTAGGGTCAGTTAGAGACATGGTGAGAGAGGTAGGGTCAGTTAGAGACATGGTGAGAGAGGTAGGGTCAGTTAGAGACATGGTGAGAGATGTAGGGTCAGTTGGAGACATGGTGAGAGAGGTAGGGTCAGTTAGAGACATGGTGAGAGAGGTAGGGTCAGTTAGAGACATGGTGATAGAGGTAGAGTCAGTTAGAGACATGGTCAAATCAAATTTTATGGTACACGCTCAGCTGAACTTGAGTTTCCATGGTGAAACATTACCAAAGCTACTGGGTACACTTTGGAAGTCGTTAGGAATGTTCAATAGTTGTTCTGCTGAGGTGTGTTCCTCTGGCAGAGGGGTGTGTCTTTCAAAGCAGCAGAGGATGGAGACGCGGAGAGAGGGGGCTAACTCACATGGACCAGGACCAGCAGAGGATGGAGAAGCGGAGAGAGGGGGCTAACTCACATGGACCAGGACCAGCAGAGGATGGAGCAGCGGAGAGAGGGGGCTAACTCACATGGACCAGGACCAGCAGAGGATGGAGACGCGGAGAGAGGGGGCTGACTCACATGGACCAGGACCAGCAGAGGATGGAGACGCGGAGAGAGGGGGCTAACTCACATGGACCAGGACCAGCAGAGGATGGAGCAGCGGAGAGAGGGGGCTGACTCACATGGACCAGGGTTGATGGTCTGTCTGCAGAGGATGGAGCAGCGGAGAGAGGGGGCTGACTCACATGGACCAGGGTTGATGGTCTGTCTGCAGAGGATGGAGAAGCGGAGAGAGGGGGCTGACTCACATGGACCAGGGTTGATGGTCTGTCTGCAGAGGATGGAGCAGCGGAGAGAGGGGGCTGACTCACATGGACCAGGGTTGATGGTCTGTCTGCAGAGGATGGAGAAGCGGAGAGAGGGGGCTGACTCACATGGACCAGGACCAGCAGAGGATGGAGCAGCGGAGAGAGGGGGCTAACTCACATGGACCAGGACCAGCAGAGGATGGAGAAGCGGAGAGAGGGGGCTAACTCACATGGACCAGGACCAGCAGAGGATGGAGCAGCGGAGAGAGGGGGCTAACTCACATGGACCAGGACCAGCAGAGGATGGAGACGCGGAGAGAGGGGGCTGACTCACATGGACCAGGACCAGCAGAGGATGGAGACGCGGAGAGAGGGGGCTAACTCACATGGACCAGGACCAGCAGAGGATGGAGCAGCGGAGAGAGGGGGCTGACTCACATGGACCAGGACCAGCAGAGGATGGAGCAGCGGAGAGAGGGGGCTAACTCACATGGACCAGGACCAGCAGAGGATGGAGCAGCGGAGAGAGGGGGCTGACTCACATGGACCAGGGTTGATGGTCTGTCTGCAGAGGATGGAGCAGCGGAGAGAGGGGGCTGACTCACATGGACCAGGGTTGATGGTCTGTCTGCAGAGGATGGAGAAGCGGAGAGAGGGGGCTGACTCACATGGACCAGGGTTGATGGTCTGTCTGCAGAGGATGGAGCAGCGGAGCGAGGGGGCTGACTCACATGGACCAGGGTTGATGGTCTGTCTGCAGAGGATGGAGAAGCGGAGAGAGGGGGCTGACTCACATGGACCAGGGTTGATGGTCTGTCTGCAGAGGATGGAGCAGCGGAGAGAGGGGGCTGACTCACATGGACCAGGGTTGATGGTCTGTCTGCAGAGGATGGAGAAGCGGAGAGAGGGGGCTGACTCACATGGACCAGGGTTGATGGTCTGTCTGCAGAGGATGGAGAAGCGGAGAGAGGGGGCTAACTCACATGGACCAGGACCAGCAGAGGATGGAGCAGCGGAGAGAGGGGGCTAACTCACATGGACCAGGACCAGCAGAGGATGGAGCAGCGGAGAGAGGGGGCTAACTCACATGGACCAGGGTTGATGGTCTGTCTGTACAGGTGCTGGTTTAGCAGAAGGCTAATGGAGTGGGTGGTATTTTGGTATTTTATTAGGATCCTCATTAGCTGTTGCAAAAGCAGCAGCTACTCTTCCGGGGGCCACATGAAACATGACATAATACAGAACATTAATAGACAAGAACAGCTCAAGGACAGAACTACATACATTTGAAGGATCAGAGGGCTGTTTGTTGCTGGAGAAGTGATCTGACTGGTTCTACTGTTCTCTGTGATCTGACTGGTCCTGCTGTTCTCTCTGATCTGACTGGTTTCTGTTCTCTGTGATCTGACTGGTCCTGCTGCTCTCTCTGATCTGACTGGTTCTACTGTTCTCTGTGATCTGACTGGTCCTGCTGTTCTCTCTGATCTGACTGGTTCTACTGTTCTCTGTGATCTGACTGGTCCTGCTGTTCTCTCTGATCTGACTGGTTCTGCGATCTGACTGGTTTCTGTTCTCTGTGATCTGACTGGTTCTGCTGTTCTCTGTGTTTGATGGGACACTGAGACAGTGGAGGATGTTATGTGGTGGGATACTGTCCTAACTAGACTAACGGTTTGATTTGACATCAACTGACTGGATGTCTTTAAATCATGATGACATATGGGGCTATTATATCATTGTAGTGTTGGTGTTCTTGACCTTTCACTTGCAGAGTGCAGACAGCTAGCCAGTGTTTAAGTGGAAAGACGGTGCTAGTTTCACTGTGCTGTGTCAGGAAAATAACATTCCACCCACAGAACCCTGTCCTTAACACGCCACCCTACATATAGTCTCCCATAAATAAGATGTGTGTGTTTTGAACTGTAGAAGAGAAGTAAAGCTCTGTCTCACAGGAAGCCATAAAGCCGCTGGTATGAATGTACTTGGACATAGACTCACGCAGGGTTATGTCACATAGCACAGTCCTTTCCAGGTGTTCCCAGTAGGTCTGCCGCTGTAACACAGGCCTATCAGCCTGGAACGCAGGCCTATCATACTGGAACGCAGGCCTATCAGACTGGAACGCAGGCCTATCAGGCTGGAACGCAGGCCTATCAGACTGGAACGCAGGCCTATCAGACTGGAACGCAGGCCTATCAGGCTGGAACGCAGGCCTATCAGGCTGGAACGCAGGCCTATCAGGCTGGAACGCAGGCCTATCAGGCTGGAACGCAGGCCTATCAGGCTGGAACGCAGGCCTATCAGGCTGGAACGCAGGCCTATCAGGCTGGAACGCAGGCCTATCAGGCTGGAACGCAGGCCTATCAGGCTGGAACGCAGGCCTATCAGGCTGGCACGCAGGCCTATCAGCCTGGCTCGGCAGGATATCCTCATCCATTTGCACATGATTTTCTTTCCGTTACCCATCCTTTTCTATGATGTAATGTCACTTCCTGTCCGGCAGACCAGAGGTGTGTTTCAACTGGAATGAAAGTGTATGTTCATATAATAGGTAAGAGTTCATTGTTTGTTCATGGGGTTTGTTAGGGACAAAGAAGGTGATTTTATGCTGGTTAAAAGAAATGGCTGCACTAAATGACACTTTGACTGACAGTGTACTGAAATCCTACCCTGCCACAGTGGCACCATGCCCTTGTTTATCTGTCACAGGTCAAGGAAAATGTGTCCAACCTTTTAAAGGAAGTGGGGAAGAGAGTGTCAGAAAGTGTAAGGGATGTCATGTGGCTGAGAGCAAAAGTCCCTACGTCCTGCATCCAGAGTGGCTCTTCCTGATTCATGGCATAGGGCGGAGTGAGAGCAGGAGGAGGAGTGAGCCAGCCTTTAAAGGTTTGTCTTCAGACCGCACTCAGCACATGCTCACAAGGCGCAGACTCATGATCTACATTCTCATAGCCAGCTTTTCACTTAGACGAGAGGAATCTTCAGTGTCCCAGAGAGTGTTCTGTTGCAGGTCTTTGAGACTCCACTGAAGATTCCGTTCGTGAACAATCACAAGTAAGTAACTAGGACTGTCTCAACGAACAGATCAAACAGTCAGAGTTTAGACGTGGTTTGTGTCTGTGTGCTTTTATGGTAGGAGGCTTTGGTCTCTGTTAGTTGAGGTAACCAAACTTTGACTCAAGGGAAATAACTTTTTGTACTCCAGACATGTAAGTGGCATTTATATTAACCAGAAGCACATTCCATTTGAATCTAACCTAGATACATTTGTTGTAAGTTGGCTGAACAAATGTGGTTAAAAAACAAAGCCTGTGGAGACTTCTATCCATGAAGACACAGAGACCATCCATTCTGTCTGTCTTCTCGTCTCTGGCTCCTGTGGCCTCATTGTTGCTGGAATGTTCCTAAAAATACTGGCCTTGATTATAACATTTGGCAACTCTGCTCGAAGACAATCCTCTCTCGCCTTAGTCGGATGAAAGTATGTATGGCAGTGGAAGAATTGAAGTGTAAAAACTTACCAGCCATGCATTTCAGAATGAGCATGTTGAAAACTGATCGTGCTGTTGATAATGATGTAGCTAGGACCGCTGTAATACCGAACTGGGATAATGTAGCTTTAAGTCAAATCCACAGGTTGGCTGGTGGTCTGTGTATAGACTAGTGTGTACAATGCATTGGGAAAGTATTCAGACCCCTTGACTTTTGCCACATGTTGCTACATTACAGCCTTAACTCATAATGATGAAGCAAAAACAGATTCAGACATTTTTGTTTGCACAAGTCAATTTTTATTTTTATTTTTTACATAACAATTCAGACCTTTTACTCAGTACTTTGTTGAAGCACCTTTGGCAGCGATTACAGCCTCAAATCTTCTTGGGTATGACGCTACAAGCTTGGCACACCTGTATTTGGGGAGTTTCTCCCATTCTTTTCTGCAAATCCTCTCAAGCTCTGTAAGTTTTTTTTTATAAAAACCTGTTTTTGCTTTGTCATTATGGGATATTGTGTGTAGATTTATGTGTAAAAATAGTAATGTAATCCATTGTAACGTAACAAAATGTGGAAAAAGTCAAGGGGTCTGAATACTTTCCAATGCACTGTAGAGGTTGTAATATCCTCAGGCTGTCAGTTAAAACAAACAAACTTCCCCACTCTCTCCTGGGCACTTTGGACTTTGAGAGGCTCTCTGCCTGCCTATGGCGAAACAACCTGGGATTCCAGGGGTTAATCATTGGATGATGACTGAGATCTGTGTGTCTGGGGGAAAGTGGGAAAGTGGGGTTTTCTGGCAAAGCCAATAGGAGGCACCAGCTGGTGACTCAGCCTGGCCACTCTCTCCTCCAGAATCACATCTCTGTGATTACTGGGTGACTGGCTGACTGACTGGCTGACTGACTGGCTGGCTAACTGGCTGACTGACTGGCTGACTGGCTGGCTGGCTGGCTGGCTGGCTGGCTGGCTGGCTGGCTGGCTGGCTGGCTGGCTAACTGGCTGACTGGCTGGCTGGCTGGCTAACTGGCTGGCTGGCTGACTGACTGGCTGGCTGGCTGGCTGGCTAACTGGCTGGCTGACTGGCTGGCTGGCTGGCTAACTGGCTGGCTGACTGACTGACTGGCTGGCTGGCTGACTGGCTGGCTGGCTGGCTGGCTAGCTGGCTAACTGGCTGGCTGACTGGCTGGCTGACTGACTGGCTGGCTGGCTGACTGGCTGGCTGACTGACTGGCTGGCTGGCTGGCTAACTGGCTGACTGACTGGCTGACTGACTGGCTGGCTGGCTAACTGGCTGGCTGGCTGGCTGGCTAACTGGCTGGCTGGCTGGCTGGCTAACTGGCTAACTGGCTGGCTGACTGGCTGGCTGGCTGGCTGGCTGGCTGGCTGGCTGGCTGGCTGGCTGGCTAACTGGCTGGCTGACTGACTGACTGGCTGGCTGGCTGACTGGCTGACTGACTGGCTGGCTGGCTAACTGGCTGGCTGACTGGCTGGCTGACTGACTGGCTGGCTGACTGGCTGGCTGACTGGCTGGCTGACTGGCTGGCTGACTGACTGGCTGGCTAACTGGCTGGCTGACTATGGATATGTTTGTGATTGCGTCCGGGCATGCATATCTTTGTAATGCATTCATTGCTCTGTGCTCCCTTTCTCTCTCCTCTTAGGCTGAGCTACCACCACAGTAAAGGCCTGTGGAATTGTCTATACTGTGTTACCTAAGATTAGCAGGGCTGGGGACTGAGCCCTGGGGTTAGGGATTTCAGAGGAACATGAGTGGTTGTGAACAGTATGATGATAGATTGAGCTGGAGCACTATAGATGTGTTAGGGTAATTTAGGAATATGTGGAACGCTGTCTAATCGTCAGGCGTTTGCAGGTGAAGCAGAGTTGAGGGCAAAGGTTACGTCACAAAGCCTGTGTCAACATCATGACTGATGATGAGGGTTTCTGAACTATTCTCCTTTTATTTTTTTGTTCTAGTGGGCTAATGTGGACAAATGGCAGATCTCAGTGTCTGTATGTTTAGCTCCACCAGGGGTTTAGCTCTATCAGGGTTTGGCTCTATCAGGGTTTAGCTCTATCAGGGTTTAGCTCCACCAGGGGTTTAGCTCTATCAGGGTTTAGCTCCACCAGGGTTTAGCTCCATCAGGGATTAGCTCCACCAGGGTTTAGCTCCACCAGGGGTTTAGCTCCATCAGGGATTAGCTCCACCAGGGTTTAGCTCCACCAGGGGTTTAGCTTTATCAGGGATTAGCTCCACCAGGGTTTAGCTCCACCAGGGATTAGCTCCACCAGGGGTTTAGCTCTATCAGGGTTTAGCTCCATCAGGGTTTAGCTCCATCAGGGTTTAGCTCCATCAGGGTTTAGCTCCATCAGGGTTTAGCTCTATCAGGGTTTAGCTCTATCAGGGTTTAGCTCCACCAGGGTTTAGCTCTATCAGGGATTAGCTCCATCAGGGATTAGCTCCATCAGGGATTAGCTCCATCAGCGATTTAGCTCCACCAGGGTTTATCTCCACCAGGGTTTATCTCCACCAGGGATTAGCTCCACCAGGGATTATCTCCACCAGGGTTTATCTCCACCAGTCCCTCCTCCCATGTACCCCCCCATACCACTTTTCAGCCTGCATTTACATAACAACTCTGAACCTTAACACCTTCACACAAAGCAACAGTTTTGAATGATGCAGAGCTTGTTGATCCTGTTCACCCCAAGGCTTTAGTGTCACTGTCCTGATAGAAACACAATAACACTGGAGATGTATTAACATGAAACTCTGGCGGGCCGTTGGTGTGGGGGTTAAGACTGCCATGTGTGTACCTATCTACCTCTGAATGACAATAGCCGTTGGTGTGGGGGTTAAGACTACCATGTGTGTACCTATCTACCTCTGAATGCCACTAGCCGTTGGTGTGGGGGTTAAGACTACCGTGTGTGTACCTATCTACCTCTGAATGCCACTAGCCGTTGGTGTGGGGGTTAAGACTACCGTGTGTGTACCTATCTACCTCTGAATGCCACTAGCCGTTGGTGTGGGGGTTAAGACTACCATGTGTGTACCTATCTACCTCTGAATGCCACTAGCCGTTGGTGTGGGGGTTAAGACTGCCATGTGTGTACCTATCTACCTCTGAATGACAATAGCCGTTGGTGTGGGGGTTAAGACTGCCATGTGTGTACCTATCTACCTCTGAATGACAATAGCCGTTGGTGTGGGGGTTAAGACTACCATGTGTGTACCTATCTACCTCTGAATGCCACTAGCCATTGCTTCAGGAGGAGATGGATAGCCTAGGGTGGGTAGTTGTTGGTCTGTGTTGGAGGGTTGTGTTTCGACACTTCCCTTCTTAGTGCACAGTATTTGGTATTCATGGCCGTATCGCTGGCTGGGGCCACAGATAACAAAGCGAGTGGATTTGAGGATAATACCATCAGTTAGGATGGGTTTGAATGGGCAGGCGGCAGCGGCACCGTCTAGCGAGAAAAGATTAACCCTCTGTTTTATCCCCAGGAACAGGAGAGCTTTATCCTAATTACCACCTGAACAATGAGACTCATTTGTTGGTGTGATTACACCCAGTATGCTAACCATACAAGAATGCTAATCACACAATAGCATGAGTGTACCAGTTAACTGGGCAGTTGTTTAGGTCAGGAGTGAGAAAAGGAGATTGGGGGGGGGGTTACTAAATCTCTCGTCTGAACAAGAATCTGGGTTGAGTGGGTTCTGGAAAGATCACTGTCCGTCTGTGTGAGATTTGTCTTGCCTTTGACCAGGAGCTGCAGTGTTGGAGTGTTTGACAGTGTCCTGTCCTTGTTTGTATGTGTCTGGGCCTGTAGGGCTGCAGCATGGCTGTGTTTGGAGAGCTCCACAGTAGCTCTGGATGTGAATGATGACTGGGTCAGGTAAAGCCCAGACACTAGAGAGCCTGCCTGCCTGCCAGCCTGCCACTTCACCCAGTCAACACTCTGCCTGGGCAACTGGGCCAGCTATTAAAATACCTGCCACTTCGGGACAGCAGTGTGTGAGGAGAGACTGAGCTACACGAGACCATTCAACCTTGTTTTATGTGCCAATATCATGATTATAGTCATGTCCTTTCTGTGTGGAGACTGACATCTACATTACGTGTCCTTTCTGTGTGGGGACTGACATCTACATTACGTGTCCTTTCTGTGTGGGGACTGACATCTACATTACGTGTCCTTTCTGTGTGGGGACTGACATCTACATTACGTGTCCTTTCTGTGTGGAGACTGACATCTACATTACGTGTCCTTTCTGTGTGGGGACTGACATCTACATTACGTGTCCTTTCTGTGTGGGGACTGACATCTACATTACGTGTCCTTTCTGTGTGGAGACTGACATCTACATTACGTGTCCTTTCTGTGTGGGGACTGACATCTACATAACTTGTCCTCCTCTGTCCTCTCTCCATGCGTCAACATAACTTGTCCTCTTCTGTCCTCTCTCCATGCTTCAACATAACTTGTCCTCTTCTGTCCTCTCTCCATGCTTCAACATAACTTGTCCTCTTCTGTCCTCTCTCCATGCTTCAACATAACTTGTCCTCTTCTGTCCTCTCTCCATGCTTCAACATAACTTGTCCTCTTCTGTCCTCTCCCCATGCTTCAACATAACTTGTCCTCTTCTGTCCTCTCTCCATGCTTCAACATAACTTGTCCTCTTCTGTCCTCTCCCCATGCTTCAACATAACTTGTCCTCTTCTGTCCTCTCTCCATGCTTCAACATAACTTGTCCTCTTCTGTCCTCTCCCCATGCTTCAACATAACTTGTCCTATTCTGTCCTCTCTCCATGCTTCAACATAACTTGTCCTCTTCTGTCCTCTCTCCATGCTTCAACATAACTTGTCCTCTTCTGTCCTCTCTCCATGCTTCAACATAACTTGTCCTCTTCTGTCCTCTCTCCATGCTTCAACATAACTTGTCCTCTTCTGTCCTCTCTCCATGCTTCAACACCGTTGCTGAACTTTTCTTACTGATTATTTGCTGACTGTCTGCGTACAGTAACTTTTCAACTCCCATATTTGTATATCCATCCCTTTTCCTGACTGGTAGAATCAGGGTCATGTGATATTTCACATGATTATTTTAATACAGGATGTAGCTAGATTAGCGAAGGCATTTACTACTGGGACTCTAATGTCTATTTGTGTGGAGAGTTCTTTAGTTTGTCACATACAGAGGGCGACAGGAGCAGTGTGAGGTGAGTTACAGTAGTCTGAGCTGCCTGGTGCCTGCCGGTCCTGCTTTCTCTCTCTGATGCTACTGGGCTGGGAGGCTCTGGGAGACAGCAAGGCTTTAAAAAGATTAATAAAAAATTGACGGATGAATACGGTCATGCTGATGATGATAATGACGATGATGAGGGGAAAGAGATGAAAACGGTAGAACTTAGTGTGATGTAATCCGGGAGTTTGATGGTGTAACTGTAATGAAAAAAGATGTGTGAAGACAAAAAAAACGGAATTGCTTTTCAATTCCTTTGAAACTGGGGATCAAAGAAAAGAGGTGAACTAAGTGGTGGATGAGAGCTGTAATCTTCTGTGAGACCAGAACAGCAATGGAGCAATTCTCTTCTTTCTCCAGTCATGCATTAGGAGTATTAAAAAAGGCTCATGGATACCAGGCAGAGGTGATGCGCCAGAGTGTTTGTTGTACTGGGATTTAGAGGATCAGTTTTGGTGTTGTGGAGGGGATAGAAAACCTTCATATCAGCTGCCTTGACCGTTTTGACCCATATTTCATCACACAGACTTTCTCTCACTGTCTGTCTTGTGGTGTTGAACAAAGAGCAGAGCAAGTGGAGTAATGGAGGAAGTTGAAATGTTTTCATAAGATCCTGCTGTGTTTGATGCAACTGAATGTAAAATATTGTAGCTGTTTTACCTACTTTTCTCTCTCCTTTTTAAAACATTTTTCTTCTCCCTTTCAAGTCATTTAATTTGAATGAAAATTCAGTCTGTGTTTTGTTGTCAGTGGGGGAGGGGTGCAATTGGTCAGAATCCTTTGACTACAGCCAATAGCAGTGCAGCTCCCACCCTCCACCCCTCCTCCCGGCCCTGCTGAGATTCCCTGTCTGGCCTGTGATTGGCTGCTGTGGGACCCTGTCAGCCAGAGGCTGTGAGCGTGTTTAGGGGAGGAGTCAGATGGCATATTAAAACTGGGCTGTCTGCTCTCCTTTCCTTCAGTGTGCTCCTGTTTGCTCGTGTTAATGTGGAGCGGTAACGTTACAGGGAGTCCTATTGGTCTGACACAGTCTTCCTCGCTCTGTTTCTCTTCTCCAGGAGCCCTGCTGGAGCATCACCCCAGGGTACCCTGGGAATCTGTGGAGCTGCCAGTTGATCTGCTGCGTTTGAGGATAGTGGGAGGACCGGACAGACGGAGCAGGAGATTTAGTCGCTCAGACAGTCTGACAGTTTTCTGCTGTGTGATTTAGTTAAAGGGACCAACCAGCAGCTGCCACCCCAGGATATGCCCCCATTGGGTCACTGAGCCGGACTGATGTGTTGTGCGAGCCATGGTGACTCTGTCCCACAAGTAGCCTTTCAGTGAGGAAGACTGCGAAGAGGACAGACAATAGACCAGAGGAACGACGTGAAGAAAGGAGGAAGAGCAGCAGCAGATAAACCAGTAAGATAGTTAAAGGTGGCCTTGGGTGGCAGGGAGAAGAGGAGAGGGGGGATAAAAGCGGGAATATAAAATTCCTATTTTCTCTGGTTTAGGACATTTGAGAGCGCAAAAAGGACGTTGAACATTACCCCCCCCCCGTCTCACCCTCTTTTCCTAACTCTCTGTTCCTCCTTCACAGCTCCAGAATGCCTGTAGAGACCCTCCGGCCCTCAGACGGGCGTCTGGCAGGGGTCCCCTTCACCTCAGCCATGCCTTTCCGTATCCTCAACAAGGGACCCGGCTACTTCCGGCGGCCCGCGGAGCCCGGAGCCGGTAAGCTGAGTGCGGTGGAGCGTCTGGAGGCGGACAAGGCCAAGTACGTGAAGAGCCAGCAGGTGGTGCTCACCAGGCAGGAGCCTGTCAAACCACCCATCATCCGCAAGCCTCTGCTGTCCCCGGGCATGATGCTGCAGTGTCGGATCAACGCCCCCCCGGCCCGCAAGGTGCCCCGGCGGCCTGCGGACTCAGAGAACGGAGGAGGGACAGGAGGGGTAGGGTGGCGGAGGGGACCACCTCTTAACCTGGAGATCCTCAACAACCTCATCAACAATGTGTGTGATGGACCCCTTCTCTGCTCCCCATCTTCCGTCCCCTCCTCGCCCTCCACCTCCTCTCCTTCATCTGGGGGGAACAGCATGGGGAATGGACTCTCAGCTGACCAGGAGAGGAGCAATCGAGTCCTGAGCAACCTTAAACCGGTTAATAACTGCTACACCTCCTCCTCCACCACCTCCTCCTCTTCCACCTCCTCTCCCCTCAACAACAACAACAGCCAGACCTGCCCTGCCGAGCCCAGCCACCGGCCGCCCCCTGTCCCAGCACGGGGCATCAGGGTGGGGGTGCCAGCGCCCTACAGCTCTCCTAACTCAGTGACGGTGCGCAGGGTGGATGTGAGGCCCCAGGCTGAGCCGAGGAAGCCCCAGAGGACCCGGTTTCAGCCTCAGATCAAGCCCAGACAAACTTCCCAGCCCCAGGTGGCTCAGGCCCCATCACCACCGCCCTCACAGCAGGCCAAGCCCCAGCCCCTCACTCCCACCCGGGCTTTGCCCTCTCCCCCAACCTACCTGCCTCCCAGCCCCATGCTGATCCGGGCGGACATGATGCCCCCAGCCTCCCCTGCTTTCACCCGCCTGTCCTCAGCCAGCTCCAGGGGGTCTCGGCCCGGCTCGGCCCGGAAACACCCCTCCCTACACCGCTCCAAGTCTGACCTGAGCGACCGGTACTCACGAGCCACAGCCGACCTGGAGCGCTTCTTCAACTACTGTGGGCTGCACCCAGAGGAAGTAGAGGGCATGGGGGGAGTGGAGCGCTTCGCCAGGGCCAGCTCAGACATTGTGTCTGTGTCCAAGCTGCGCAGCGCCAGCACCCCCAGCTCTGAGTGTGAGCAGGCGCGGGAACAAGGGGAAGTGGAGGGCGAGGAGGGTCCTGCTCGACCCGGGGAGCGTGTCCCCTACGGAATCTCAATCATCGAGAGGAACGCTCGTGTCATCAAGTGGCTGTATGGGATCCGGCAGGCGCGGGACGCTGTGTCCAACGTTTAGAGGAAAGAGACAGAAGGGGGAGGCTCTGGAATGATACCCAGGCCTAGAGGAAAGAGACAGAAGGGGGAGGCTCTGGAATTATACCCAGGCCTAGAGGAAAGAGACAGAAGGGGGAGGCTCTGGAATTATACCCAGGCCTAGAGGAAAGAGACAGAAGGGGGAGGCTCTGGAATTATACCCAGGCCTAGAGGAAAGAGACAGAAGGGGGAGGCTCTGGAATTATACCCAGGCCTAGAGGAAAGAGACAGGAGGGGGAGGCTCTGGAATGATACCCAGGCCTAGAGGAAAGAGACAGAAGGGGGAGGCTCTGGAATGATACCCAGACCTAGAGGAAAGAGACAGAAGGGGGAGGCTCTGGAATGATACCCAGGCCTAGAGGAAAGAGACAGAAGGGGGAGGCTCTGGAATGATACCCAGACCTAGAGGAAAGAGACAGAAGGGGGAGGCTCTGGAATGATACCCAGACCTAGAGGAAAGAGACAGAAGGGGGAGGCTCTGGAATGATACCCAGACCTAGAGGAAAGAGACAGAAGGGGGAGGCTCTGGAATGATACCCAGGCCTAGAGGAAAGAGACAGAAGGGGGAGGCTCTGGAATGATACCCAGACCTAGAGGAAAGAGACAGAAGGGGGAGGCTCTGGATTGATACCCAGGCCTAGAGGAAAGAGACAGAAGGGGGAGGCTCTGGAATGATACCCAGGCCTAGAGGAAAGAGACAGAAGGGGGAGGCTCTGGAATGATACCCAGACCTAGAGGAAAGAGACAGAAGGGGGAGGCTCTGGATTGATACCCAGACCTAGAGGAAAGAGACAGAAGGGGGAGGCTCTGGAATGATACCCAGACCTAGAGGAAAGAGACAGAAGGGGGAGGCTCTGGAATGATACCCAGGCCTAGAGGAAAGAGACAGAAGGGGGAGGCTCTGGATTGATACCCAGACCTAGAGGAAAGAGACAGAAGGGGGAGGCTCTGGAATGATACCCAGACCTAGAGGAAAGAGACAGAAGGGGGAGGCTCTGGATTGATACCCAGACCTAGAGGAAAGAGACAGAAGGGGGAGGCTCTGGAATGATACCCAGACCTAGAGGAAAGAGACAGAAGGGGGAGGCTCTGGAATGATACCCAGGACTAACACAGGTTGTTTTTTATTTATTGATAAATCCCACAGACAATTGAGGGGTAGATATTTTCCTGGAGGACATTGTTATTCTGTATTGTGTTGCCTTACGGCATGTATAGTATCATTTCTTAGAAGAGAATAAGGACCAGAAATCACACTCCTCTCTAAACAAATATTCAAAGCAATAATGGCAGTGGTAGAAATGATGGAATGCTGAGGATGATGGTGATGTTGACCAGATGCTCTGGTTCCTGCTGTCACTGTCTGTCTGAAATACAGGTACTTCGGAGGCTGTGTTTAGAGTCCAGGCCCTGTTCTCTCTGCACAGGGGTCCAGGGCCCTGTTCTCTCTGCACAGGGGTCCAGGGCCCTGTTCTGTCTGCACAGGGGTCCAGGGCCCTGTTCTGTCTGCACAGGGGTCCAGACCCTGTTCTGAATTTACAGAATCTAATGATGCAAGAAAAGGCTCTGGGTGTTCCACAGCTCTCACACGTGTGTGTGTGTGTGTGTGTGTGTGTGTGTGTGTGTGTGTGTGTGTGTGTGTGTGTGTGTGTGTGTGTGTGTGTGTGTGTGTGTGTGTGTGTGTGTGTGTGTGTGTGTGTGTGTGTGTGTGTGTGTGTGTGTGTGGAGCAAGAAAGACTAGAACTTCATTGATACTGTGAAACATGAAAGCTTCCATTAAAATAACCTGTTTTACTTTCTTGTAACCTTGGCTGTAAGACTGTTAATTAATACCGTTGCTGTCAAGCATGCAAGTGAAAGTTAATGTGTCCTCATCTCAACAAAGCACGATCACCTATACTCACGACTCACAGTTGAAACAGACGTGTTCAGGTCAGTGATAGAGTATGGTCAATCGCTGTGTATTGTGTCTGCGTTTTCTGTACCGCAATTGAGTCTCTAATCAAACATGTCTGCATTGGTCAAGTTAGTCTCTGTTTATTCAGGGAAAAAGGTATCTGTCTGGGCACGGATGACAAAGATAGTCTTGTGATGAGTGGATGGTTGAGATAAGTGTAGGTTGGATGAGTAGGGTGCTGTCTGGGGTTCTAGGAGAGACACACACGGCTCAATGGAAGAGGGATCAGGACGGTAGGTCTAGTGAGACAGGTTGATACAGGAAGTAGTTTTTATACAGGTTGATACAGGAAGTAGTTTTTATACAGGTTGATACAGGAAATAGTTTTTATACAGGTTGATACAGGAAAGAGTGAGAGACAGGTTGATACAGGAAAGAGTGAGAGACAGATTGATACAGGAAAGAATGTGAGACAGATTGATACAGGAAAGAGTGTGAGACAGGTTGATACAGGAAAGAGTGAGAGACAGATTGATACAGGAAAGAGTGAGAGACAGATTGATACAGGAAAGAGTGAGAGACAGATTGATACAGGAAAGAGTGAGAGACAGATTGATACAGGAAAGAGTGTGAGACAGGTTGATACAGGAAAGAGTGTGAGACAGGTTGATACAGGAAAGAGTGTGAGACAGATTGACACAGGAAAGAATGTGAGACAGATTGATACAGGAAAGAGTGTGAGACAGATTGATACAGGAAAGAGTGTGAGACAGATTGATACAGGAAAGAGTGTGAGACAGATTGATACAGGAAAGAGTGTGAGACAGATTGACACAGGAAAAGTGAATTATCTCAAAAGGGAACAGGTGTTTTAGAAGGTTCTGCGTGTACTCGACATAGTCTACTGAAATGGACCGATATTTATTTTTAAAGTGTAATTTGAAGTTACAAACTATTGTAATATTCAACAACCAGTGCATAGCGTAAAAAATGTGTACAAAAGTGCAATCTGATCGTATCTATGTGAACATGCACACACACACACACACACACACTGTCAGCCAGCCACACAACATGAGTGTGAATGTTGTGAAGTGCGTGTGATGATAGTATAATATGCACTCTGCTCTGTGGGAAAGAAAAGGAGGAAAGACTATTTATTTATTCGACTCCCTGTTCCTCTCAGGGGAGACAGACGGAGGGCTCAGCCATGGTTTGGTCTGGTGTTATGATGATGTGGGTCTGGGCCTGGTGTGTGATGATGTACTGTTGAGTTCAACACTGTCTGGCTGCCCAAAGAAAAGTCAAGCTATCCTTATGCTGCAACATGGTGTCTTTCTTAACATGTCAATAAAGAATAATGTTTTCTTTGTTGAAAAAAAGTATTTCTCTGGTCAGTATTTGATGTGATATTATATACCAGAGAAGAGTGTCCTTCTCTCTTTTCTTCCTGAGGTGGTCCAGTGCTGGTTGTCCCCACTTGCCCTCCATACTGAGGGAGAATGGAATGGGTAGTGGGTACAGGAGGGGGCTGTTACCCAGCCGCTGAATCCTCATTCCACAGTGTCCCTGCCTGCCAAACCATGTTCCATGGCACGTCATTTCAACATCCCCTACTTACCCAAGGATGTGTTCTGATTTAAGGTGCAGGTTTTAGTTGTTTTGAGGAGGGTTATAGTTTTGTTGGTATTGGTGCAGCAACCCGGCCAAACCCTACCCCAGACAACGCTGGGCCAATTATGTGCTGCTCTATGGGACTCCCAATCACAGCCTTTTGTGATACTGCCTGTAATCGAACCGAAGGTCTGTAGTGACGCCTCTTGCACTGAGACGCAGTGCCTTAGACCGCTGCGCCACTCGGGAGCCCCCATTTCAGAGAAACAGATCATTTTGGTGCGCATATATTCAGGTGCGTGTTCCACTGTAAATTTTCTTTACAATAGACAAACATAGGCTCATTCAGAACAACCCAGGGTATGACGTCATGTTATCTTGTAACTGTACATAAATATTATGATATGGAAATGTGAAGTGCACATTTGGACTCTCAGGTGTAATGCACCATAACGTTGGATGCCAACCACCAATAAGCCCAACAGAAGAAGAAGAGGCAGGGACGACCAATGGTAGCAAGCTATAGCTAGTACAAAGAGTATCCTTCGCCCCCCCGCCAGTGTCTGTTAATGGCAGGCTGGAGCGAAGGACACTGTCTACCTCAGATAAGACTTTTATTTCCATTTTGAGCCACAGAAAGAAACATGTTACACAAGCATGAAGGTATCGTGCTCAATGGGGGATGTTCATGCAGGAATTTTAATTTAATTTAATTTTACCCTTATTTTACCAGGCAAGTTGACTGAGAACACATTTTCATTTACAGCAATGACCTGAGTAATATTGACAGGGGAGAGGAGGGGGGATGAATGAGCCAATTGGAAGCTCGAGATAATTAGGTGGTGGTATGAGGGCCAGAATGGGAATTTAGCCAGGACACCTGTTTAACGTCTCATCTGAAAGACTGCACCAATAGGGTGCTTGAGAGGTGGGCGTTCATACAGGAACCAACGAGACGCTCGAGGGGGGCCATTCCGGCAGATGCAGGAATGCCCACATGCAGGAACACCCCAGGCTGCAGTTGCACACTTTTGCAGCGTGTGGGTTTGGAGTGGTCTTCAAGAACACTGCAGAAAAAAGATCCGGTTAGCCACCGAATCACACAGGCATCTCCTTCCCCCTACGTTGCCAAGCTGAGCAGAGATGCAGCTGCTAAGCAGAGTGCGCACTGAACAAAAATCGAATCAAACTTTATTTGTCACATACGCCGAATACAACAGGTGTAGACCGTACAGGGAAATACTTACTTACAAGCCCTTAACCAACAATGCAGTTCAAGAAATAGAGTTAAGAACATTTTAAAATAAACTAAACAAAAAAATGCTATAAAAAGTAACAATAAAATAACAATAACGAGGCTATATACAGGGGGTACCGATACCGAGTCAATGTGCGGGGGTACATGTTAGTCGAGGTAATTTGTACATGTAGGTAGGGATAAAGTGACAATGCATAGATAATAAACAGCAAGTAGCAACAGTGTGTTTGTTTCAATGCAAATAGTCCGGATGGCCATTTGATTAATTGTTCAGCAGTCTTATGGCTTGGGGGTAGAAGTTGTTAAGGAGCCTTTTGGACCTAGACTTGGCGCTCCGGTAACGCTTGTCGTGCGGTAGCAGAGAGAACAGTCTATGACTTGGTTGACTGGAGTCTTTGACCATTTTTTGGGCCTTCCTCTGACACCGCCTAGTATAAAGGTCCTGGATGGCAGGAAGCTTGGCCCCAGTGATGTACTGGGCCGTTCGCACTACCCTCTGTAGTGCCTTATGGTCGGATACCGAGCAGTTGCCATGCCAAGCGGTGATGCAACCGGTCAGGATGCTCTCGATGGTGCAGCTGTAGAACTTTCTGAGGATCTGGGGACCCATGTCAAAACTTTTCAGTCTCCTGAGGTGGAAAAGGTGTTGTCGTGGCCTTTGTGTTTGGACCATGATGGTTCGTTGGTGATGTGAACACCAAGGAAAATGAAACTCTCAACCCGCTCCACTACAGCCCCGTCAATGTTAATGGGGGTGTGTTCGGCCCTGCTTTTTCCGTAGTCCACAATCAGCTCCTTTGTCTTTCTCACGTTGAGGGAGAGGTTGTTGTACTGGCACCACACTGCCAGGTCACTGACCTCCTCCCTATAGGCTGTCTCATCATTGTCAGTGATCAGGGGTACCACTGTTGTGTCGTCAGCAAACTTAATGATGGTGTTGGAGCCATGCTTGGCCACGCAGTCGTAGGTGAACAGGGAGTACAGGAGGGGACTAAGCACGCACCCCTGTGTGGCAGGATCAGCGGGGCAGATGTGTTGTTGCCTACCCTTACCACCTGGGGGCGGCCCATCATGAAGTCCGGATCCAGCTGCAGAGGGAGATGTTTAGTCCCAGGGTCCTTAGCTTAGTGATGAGCTTCGTGGGCACTATGGTGTTGAACACTGAGCTGTAGTCAATGAACAGCTTTCTCACAGGTGTTCCTTTTGTCCAGGTGGGAAAGGGTAGTGTGGAGTGCGATTGAGTCATCTGTGGATCTGTTGGTGTTGTATGTGAATTGGAGTGGGTCTAGGGTATCTGGGATGTTGGTGTTGATGTGAGCCATGACCAGACTTTCAAAGCACTTCATGGATACCGACGTGAGTGCTACGAGGCGGTAGTCATTTAGGTAGGTTACCTTCGCTTTCTTGGGCACAGGGACTATGGTGGTCTGCTTGAAACATGTAGCTATTACAGACTCCGTCACGGAGAGGTTGAAAATATCAGTGAAGACACTTGCCAGTTGTTCTGCGCATGCTCTGAGTACACCTCCTGGTAATCCGTCTGGCCCCGCGCCCTTTTGAATGTTGACCTGTTTAAAGGTCTTGCTCACATCGGCTATGGAGAGCATGATCACACTATTGTCTGGAACAGCTGGTGCTCTCATGGATGCTTCAGTGTTGCTTGCCTCGATGCAAGCATAAAAGCCATTTACCTCATCTGGTAGGCTTGCGTCACTGGGCAGCTCGCGGCTGGGTTTCTCTTTGTAGTCCGTAATAGTTTGCAAGCCCTGCCACATCTGACGAGCATCAGAGCCGGTGTAGTAGGATTCAATCTTAGTACTCTATTGACGCTTTGCCTGTTTGATGGTTTGTCGGAGGCATAGAGGGATTTCTTATAAGCGTCCGGATTGGAGTCCCGCTCCTTGAAAGTGGCAACTCTACCCTTTAGCTCAGTGAGGATGTTGCCTGTAATCCATGGCTTCTGGTTGGGATATGTACGTACGGTCCCAGAGAGCGCATTTGCACTTGGCCAAATCAATTCTAGTAATTAATGAAAAAATTATAAATTTACTCTGACACGTCGCGACCCACCATTAACATGTCCGCTACCCATTTTGGGTTGCGACCCATACTTTAACAAAAGGCTGATCTAAACCATATTGCACTAGTGTTGCACAATTGATTAATGCATTGATTCACAAATGTGTGGATATTTTAAATGTGGCCTATTTGACTAACAGGCAAAAAATGCAAGTAATAACATAGTTAAGTTAATAAATAAATATATTTTACCTTTATTTTACCTTTATTTAACCAGGTAGGCTAGTTGAGAACAAGTTCTCATTTGCAACTGCGACCTGGCCAAGAACCTCTCCTTATTCTTGCAGGGACGTGTGGTGTTGGAGAGCCATTGTCTTTACACCGTACCACTCAGAGAGGGGGGTATGTGGTGTAGATTAGAACATCTCTTAAAGAGAGATTTGAATCTAGATCTGTCTATTTACACTACACACAAGCACTGTACCTCTCCTGGATCTAGTTTGTGTCGTCAACGTAGTGTAAAGAGGCCCGTTGTTAGGGCAGCGGTAAACAACTGATGTCATAGAGGAATACGGGGATAAGGACAACAGGCCTCTACTGCCACATTGTTTTAAGGATGACTTATTGGCACCTCTCAAATTCCTAACCAATAACTTACCTGGAGTACAGCAACAGTAGAAGATACTATGACCACTCTAGAGCAATTTCAAGAGACGTGGCAAATGTTTAGGGAGTGTGGGACAGGGATGACATTTTTGCATATTTCCTGTGTTTTCCTGTGGTCTATCGTTTCCCATTAGACTCGTAGACTAACAAGCACTAGCTCTCACCTAGCTCTCAGGCGGAGCGATGGAGTGAGGGAGCAAGGGAGAGAGGGAGCAAGGAAGCGAGGCACAGAGGAGGCCATATGTCCATATTTACTGAGAGATCAGCTGGGCTCTGGTGCTCTGCAAGGGGAAAAACACACACAGATACACACACATATGCATTTCTCCACAAACACACACAGTCATGTGGAAATGTAGCCATCTGTTAGTGTGTGAACGGCATGTTCAGTTTTGTGTGTCACTGTGTGTATGTTTGCTCTGTGTATCAGTTTAGGGCGTTTGTATGTGTGTGTAGAGCTTGTTTGACTTCAGACTAGGAGGGCTGTGTTAAAAGGGGAATGGACTTTGTGTGTGTTGATTTCTAGGGGGCTGGGTGAGTGTTATTGTAAACTGAGGGCTTGCTGATTCCTAGTTTCTAGGCTGCTGCTAGTGACACACTAACCCACTGGCAGGAAGGAGGAGGAGCCTGTGCAGTGATAAGCTGATTAGGGAGAAGGGGCAGATGGGGTCTCTGTCTCGTCTCCTAAAACCTTTTAAAAGCTCAAATGTGAAACCATCTCTATTATTTATTGTATTTAACTAGAAAAGTCAGTTTAAGAACAAATTCTTATTTACAATGACGGTGTACCCCGGCCAAACACAGACGACACTGGGCCAATTGTGCACTGCCCTATGGGACTCCAAATCATAGCCAGATGTGATACAGCCTGGATTCAAACCAGGTACTGTAGTGACACCTTTAGCACTGAGAACCAGTGCCTTAGACTGCTGCACCACTCGGGAGCTTTAGACTAGGTGAAAGGGCAGAATGAGTGTTGGTTGAGCAGGGGAGACAGGTAAATTGTATTTTAATTTGATCATTTTTAATTTGTATTAGGATATTGAATTAGATTTTTTATATTTTTCAATGTTTAATGCATCAATTGAATCATTGACCTGAGCCATGTGGCTGAGTTGGTAGAGCATGGCGCCTGCAATGCCAGGGTTGTGGGTTCCATTCCCATGGGGGACCAGTATGAAATTGTATCCACTCACTGCTGTAAGTCGCTCTGGATAAGAGTGTCTGCTGAAATGTAAGATTGAACTTGTATTTCATGATTTAAAATTGAATGAATATTGCGTTCAGTTAAAAAAAAAAAAACTATATTATTTATATATTCAGTTTCAATATGGTAGATATTGCATTCATTGTCTGTGTATCAAGTTTACAAACCATAATTTAAAGTTGATCAAAGTGAAATGTAAGAATAGTTGAATGGCCCTGTCATAGCCCTTCTAAGGAGAGCATTTCCACTCCCTATTTAATATTGCGACTGATTGGGTTCGAACCAGGTCTCCTGCGTGTCACAAGACTGTGTTAACCCACTTAGATAAAGCCCAATAGGGATTTGTTCAGGAAGCTAACGCAAGTCTTCAATTCTCCAGCAAGGTTCATTGAACCACCTCGGTTACATTTCACCCCCCCATTTGACCTCATACTCCGAGATCACGGTACCAATATAACTGACTGGGTTCCAAATCAGGCCTACTGCACAACAACACATTAAGTGGCAAACAGAAGCAGAAGGATCTGTGCACCCCAATTTAATGACAGTGCAATAGAGGTGGTTTGGTTAGCCATGCATGTGATGAGTAGCCTTGTAATTACCAGACTGATTACATTACCGCGTGTAGCAAACCATTCATGTAAGCTCGCGGGATCAGGACGCTCGCGAGGCTACGTGATGAGCAACCTTGGCTGAGACATGAAGACGTGTTAGTTTGACCGATGGGTTTCTAACCCAGGTCCCCAGTGCACCAGACAATGCCGCTTTTCAGGTCTCAGACAAGTTACTCGTCACATGAGCGTGGTCACCGAACCACCTGTGTTACATTTCACCCGGCCCATTCTTTTGCTTGAGGGGCCCATTATTAGCCAGATAATGATAATTTTGCAACAAAAAACAACAACATGTTAGACAGGCCCACTGGTCTAAAAATGGACCAGCCCATCTGGCATTTACCTGAAATGCCAGATGGCCAGTCCACCCCTGCTTGAAACTAGACTATGTCTAATACAAACTAACACGTCAAACTAACACATCTTCAGGTCTCAGGTAAAAGATTTTCATTGATCCCCAAACCATGCGAGTAACTTTGCTTGATCTTGAAGACTTGTATTAGTTCAACTCACTCCTCAGCCTGGAGTGTCACCCCTTGTACAATTTGAAGAAGGACTTTTTTAATAGGTCGATGTGTTGAAATGCTTCAGGACGGCGGTCACATGTGTTTTCAAGGCAGAAGTCCTGAGTTCGAGTCTCAATATGAGCTGAATCAGAGGGAACCGGTACTCGCTAAGCAGGCAGCGTGATGATCTTTACAATTATGGAATTTCTCATGGAAGAAGGGTGTCTCATCCCAATCTATGTCAAGGTAACATTGAAGCTGTTCTGGCTGGTGGTGCCCAACACCCTATTAAGACACTTTATGTTGATGTTTCCTTTATTTAGGCAGTTACCTGTAGTTATACAAGCTAGTTTCTCTAAATTGATATCCTGAAATGTCTTCTTGGTAGCTAGTTATGAGGATGAGAGATTGGGAACCTATCCGGGCTAGCTAAAGCCAACTTCATAATAAAAATAAATATTATTATTATTTTAACAGGACAAATCTGAGGGGGCACGTGCCCCTGTGCCCCCATGGGCATGAAGCCTCTGAGGCAGGGGTCCTGAGTTCGAGTCTCGGTATGAGCTGAATCAAGGGGAAGCGGTACTCGTTAAGCAAGCAGTGTTGTCCTTTACGTGAACTTACTTACTGAACACAGTCTTGTGACATGCAGGAGACCTGGTTTGTCAGTCAGTCGCAAGTGCAAGGTTAAATAGGGAGTGGAAAGGCTATCCTTAGAATGGCTATGACAGGGCATTTCAACTATATTCTTATGGGGGACAGTTTTGTTTTTGTGACAATCCCTTCTACCGCAGCCTGTGATCATCATAGAGTTGAACAGAAGGCACGTTCATGCTCCATAGAGTCTTAGCTATCATGAATGGGCTTCATAATAGCTCATAGCCAAATCGGTTCAAATGCTACAGCCAAATCCATTGAAATAAAATACATTCAAAAATGCCACATTGGCTTCAGAAACCGGCAGAAGATTCTGTTTACCACAGTCAGCGATTGAGTCTATCATTTCTCCTCTACTTTTTCTGTCTGTCAAAGTACCATCCCACCGGGCACACGCTGATGGAATCAACATTGTTTCCACCTCATTTCAATAAAGTTATGTTAAACCAATGTGGAATAGACATTGAATTGGCGTCTGTGCCCACTGGGAGGTTGTTTTGGATCTGAATTTAGAGAACTGAATTAGAACATTTCCAATATAACACATTCACCTAGCTTGAACCCCTTCCCAGACCTGAATATTCCCATGTTTCCAGGGGTGTAAAAGTACTTAAGTAAAAATACTTTAAAGTATTACTTAGTAGATTTTGGGGTATCTATACTTTACTATTTATATTTTTGACAACTTTTACTTTTACTTCACTACATTCCTAATGAAAATAATGTACTTTTTACTCCATACATTTTCCCTGGCACCAAAAAGTACTCATTACATTTTTGAATGCTTAGCAGGACAAGAAAATGGTCCAATTCACACACTTATCAAGAGAACATCCCTGGTCATCCCTATTGCCTTTGATCTGGGGACTCACTAAACACAAATGCTTAGTTTGTAAATTATGTCTGAGTGTTGTAGTGTGCCCCTGGCTATCTGTCTGGTTTGCTTAATATACACAATTTGAAATGATTTATACTTTTACTTTTGATACTCAAGTATATTTTAGCAATTACAGTTACTTTTAATACTTAAGTATATTTAAAACCAAATACTTTTAGACTTTTAGTCAAGTAATATTTTACTGGGTGACTTTCACTTTTACCTGAGTCATTTTCTATTCATTAATCTTTACTTTTACTCAAGTATGACAATTGGGTACTTTTTCCACCACTGTATGTTTCAACAACAGAGAACAGGACGAGGATGATGGCAAACACGAGGTTATGAGCAAGGTGGCTGTGTTTGCTACTGTTTTGCAAGAATAAGTGGCAGCGTGGGAGGGTAGGAGTGCAGAGCCATGTCTCAACAGGGCGGATTTCTGACAGGGCGTTCAGTGACCCCAATGGATCTCCTAAAGGAGGTGTGAAAAGCAACTCCTTTAATAGTGTATGAAGCTTGTAAACGAGCAGGCTAAGGCAGAAGAAACATCTGAGACACACTCAACACAATACGAATTGGGCTGGTGTAGCATCACCTGAGACATGTTTTCCTATCACTTTAATTGGTCCTGTCACTTTAATTGGTCCTATCACTTTAATTTGGTCCTGTCACTTCAATTGGTCCTATCACTTCAATTGGTCCTGTCACTTTAATTGGTCCTATCACTTCAATTGGTCCTATCACTTTAATTGGTCCTATCACTTCAATTGGTCCTGTCACTTTAATTGGTCCTATCACTTTAATTGGTCCTATCACTTTAATTGGTCCTATCACTTCAATTGGTCCTATCACTTCAATTGGTCCTGTCACTTTAATTGGTCCTATCACTTCAATTGGTCCTGTCACTTTAATTGGTCCTATCACTTCAATTGGTCCTGTCACTTCAATTGGTCCTGTCACTTTAATTGGTCATATCACTTCAATTGTCCCTATCACTTCAATTGGTCCTGTCACTTCAATTGGTCCTGTCACTTCAATTGGCCCTATCACTTCAATTGGTCCTGTCACTTCAATTGGTCCTATCACTTCAATTGGTCCTATCACTTCAATTGGTCCTGTCACTTCAATTGGTCCTGTCACTTCAATTGGCCCTATCACTTAAATTGGTCCTATCACTTCAATTGGTCCTATCACTTCAATTGGTCCTATCACTTCAATTGGTCCTGTCAATTTAATTGGTCCTATCACTTAAATTGGTCCTGTCACTTTAATTGGTCCTATCACTTCAATTGGTCCTGTCAATTTAATTGGTCCTATCACTTCAATTGGTCCTGTCACTTTAATTGGTCCTATCACTTCAATTGGTCCTGTCAATTTAATTGGTCCTATCACTTCAATTGGTCCTGTCACTTTAATTGGTCCTATCACTTCAATTGGTCCTGTCACTTTAATTGGTCCTGTCACTTCAATTGGTCCTGTCACTTCAATTGGTCCTGTCACTTTAATTGGTCCTATCACTTCAATTGGTCCTGTCACTTTAATTGGTCCTATCACTTCAATTGGTCCTGTCACTTTAATTGGTCCTGTCACTTCAATTGGTCCTGTCACTTCAATTGGTCCTGTCACTTCAATTGGTCCTGTCACTTCAATTGGTCCTGTCACTTCAATTGGCCCTGTCACTTCAATTGGTCCTGTCACTTTAATTGGCCCTATCACTTTAATTGGCCCTATCACTTTAATTGGTCCTATCACTTCAATTGGTCCTATCACTTCAATTGGTCCTATCACTTTAATTGGTCCTATCACTTTAATTGGTCCTATCACTTTAATTGGTCCTGTCACTTCAATTGGTCCTGTCACTTCAATTGGCCCTATCACTTCAATTGGTCCTATCACTTCAATTGGTCCTATCACTTTAATTGGTCCTATCACTTTAATTGGTCCTATCACTTTAATTGGTCCTGTCACTTCAATTGGTCCTGTCACTTCAATTGGCCCTATCACTTCAATTGGTCCTATCACTTCAATTGGTCCTGTCACTTTAATTGGCCCTATCACTTTAATTGGTCCTATCACTTCAATTGGCCCTATCACTTCAATTGGCCCTATCACTTCAATTGGCCCTATCACTTTAATTGGTCCTATCACTTCAATTGGCCCTATCACTTCAATTGGTCCTATCACTTCAATTGGTCCTATCACTTTAATTGGTCCTATCACTTCAATTGGTCCTATCACTTCAACCGTATGAGCTTCCTTTGTGTATAAGGGCTTTGAGGAATTAGTTATTTCAGTGAGAGGGTCAACGTGTCTCTATCTGCTTGGGGGTTTGACTTTCTGTCTGGTTTTCTGGGAAACGTATAGCCTTTCCTGTTGGAAATATGGACATACAGTAAAATACCTTAAATCTCTGAGATAATCAGATGAGATATGTCTTCTACTTTGACCTGTCTGCTGCACACAGACAAACACATCCACACCTGCCTCACAACCCTACTCTCTCTGGCAATAACAATGTCAGGCCAGGAGCCGTAATCAACGGAAACAACGGATTTACCCGCCCACGTCGGATGCCAAGTACCGGGAGTACCTTAGGCCAGAGTTGGGCAATTCCAGGATTGTTAGTGATTGCCTAACCTCTTCCATTGAAAAATCCCTTGACTGACATCACAAGTTTTATAGGAAGTCTCCCACCCTGTTGTTGTTGTAAACCCTGGCCCTCTATGTCCTGTAATAAATAACTCTCTCGTCAAAGGTCTGCCCATGTAACACAGGCAGCATGAGGGAGACCAGCCCATCAGTACTTTAGTTGGCCATCCAGATCATAGTA
Organism: Salvelinus namaycush; assembly: GCF_016432855.1. NCBI lineage: Eukaryota > Metazoa > Chordata > Actinopteri > Salmoniformes > Salmonidae > Salvelinus > Salvelinus namaycush. The sequence continues at coordinate 44,421,918 of NC_052322.1, forward strand.
CAAGCATGTCAATAATGATGTAATATGTTATATTATAGTGAATACTTTATTATAGTGTTATAGTGCTTTATAATGCACTTTAGATATGCACAGATGGTCTGTCATAAACAAGGTTTTTTAAATGATGTGTGTGATATACTATAATTGCATGATATTACACTGGATTTTAGGTCCTTCAACATGGCAATTGACCTAAAGCAACAGATCAACAAGTGATTGAGTTGATGGGTGGGTTACAAAGGAGTATCCGGCCTCATGACCTGTAGTGACCTAGAAAACATAATCACTGTTTCTTTGCCACTGTGGCTCTAGGCGTCACATGTAGGATCAGCACAAAGTATGTTTTCAATAACATTGAATGCTGGATTAAATAGAATTAAAAGGACTAGAGTGTATTGAAATATTGGTTCATTTCTCTGCTTGTGCATTGCTTTTCAAACTGGTCTGATGTACAGTACCAGTCAAATGTTTGGACACACCTACTCATTCAAGGGTTTTTCTTTATTTAAAAAAAAAAGAAAAACCCTTGAACCTGGACTCCACAATCATCTGACCTCAACCCAATTGAGATGGTTTTGGATGAGTTGGACCACAGAGTGAAGGAAAAGTAGCCAACAAGTGCTCAGCATATATGGGAACTCATTCAAGACTGTTGGAAAAGCATTCCAGGTGAAGCTGGTTGAGATAACGCCAAGAGTGTGCAAAGCTGTCATCAAGGCAAAAGGTGGCTACTTTGAAGAATCTAAAATATTAAAATATATTTTGATTTATTTAACACTTTTTTGGTTACTACATGATTCCATATGTGCTATTTCATAGTTTTGATGTCTTCACTATTATTCTACAATGTAAAAAATAGTAAAAATAAAGAAAAACCCTTGAATGACTAGGTGTGTCCAAACTTTTGACTGGTACTGTATGTAATGTATAAAGAATCTGTTTTGCAGACTTCCTCTACATGTGCCCTACATCTGTCATTATAAAAATGCATGCTAACACACGTCCATAGAGAGGACAGTACGTGTGTTACGTTGGAATTGGAAGAGAGCCTCAGCCTGTTAGCTCCACTGATATGCTGGAGCCGGTTGTCCTAGTAGACTAGTGGTCTGTTGGGACACAGCTGGTGCCCTGGACTGAGATAAGCGTGACCAGATACCCACTGGCTCCGACTCTGACTGATAAACACTGAGACACTGAGACAGATACTGAGTCACTGAGAGATATGAAAAGATAGACAGACAGCTAGAGGACAGACAGACAACTAGACAACATACAGACAGCTAGAGGACAGACAGACAGCTAGAGAACAGACAGACAGCTAGAGAACAGACAGACAGACAGCTAAAGGACAGACAGATAGACAGACAGCTAGAGAACAGACAGACAGCTAGAGGACAGACAGACAGCTAGAGAAACAGACAGACAGCTAGAGGACAGACAGACAGCTAGAAGACAGACAGACAGCTAGAGGACAGACAGACAGCTAGAGGACAGATAGACAGACAGCTAGAGGACAGACAGAGAGACAGCTAGAAGACAGACAGACAGACAGACAGACAGACAGACAGACAGACAGACAGACAGACAGACAGACAGCTAGAGGACAGACACCCAGGGTAGTGTGTGTTAAAGAGTACTAATACATCAGTAACATTATCATCACCATCAACAAAAACAACAGCTTTTCCTTCTTCCTCTCTCCCTCTCTCTCTCTCTCTCTCTCTCTCTCTCTCTCTCTCTCTCTCTCATCCTCCCTCTCTCTCTCTCTCTCTCTCTCTTTCTCTCTCATTCTTCCTCTCTTTCTCTCTCTCATCCTATCTCACCTTCTTTTCCATTCAGTCTATACAGGAGCCTTTCAGGGGATAAATCCCTCAACTAATTAAAGATGCAAAATCTACCCCACTTTCAGTTACAGCTTAATGTCCATAAAACTGCTTCTAAAGCTGGGCTGCTTTCCTCCACCATAGAAGGCTTGTGTTTCTCACTCTCTTTCTTTCAGTCTTTCACACACAGACAGACACGCACACACGCACACACAAGCATACACATAGGCACGCTTGCCCGCACACATGCCCGCACACATGCCCGCACATACACACACACACACGCACACACACACACACACACACACACGCACACACACACACACACACACACACACACACACACACACACGTGTTATGTCCTCATTTGCATGTGCTTAGCTTTTGAATACACACTTGAACACACACATACATCATATACACTCTTAGAAAAAAGGGTTCCAAAAGGCTTCTTTGGTTGTCCCCATAGGATAACCCTTTTGGGTTCCATGTAGAACCCACTGTGTGAAAGGTTCTACATGTATCCCAAAATAGTTAAACTTGGAACAAAAGGGGTTCTTCAAAGGGTTCTCCTATGGGGACAGCCGAAGAACCCTTTTAGGTTCTAGATAGCACCTTTTTTTCTAAGTGTATGTAACTTTGAGAACATCTTCTACACTGGGCTGCGGTTGCACAATATGGAAGCTCAGAGAACCCTCAGTGTGTTAGGATAACGGTATAGCTTGACTCATCAGCTCAGAGAACCCTCAGTGTGTTAGGATAATGGTATAGCTTGACTCATCAGCTCAGAGAACCCTCAGTGTGTTAGGATAACGGTATAGCTTGTCTCGTTGATTTATCCCATATCAGATGTTGTACCTATTTTCCATTTTTAGATACCAGTCTTGGCCAGTGTTTCACTGTCCCTCTCCCCAACTCCCACTGACACCAATAGCATCAGAGCATCCATCTCTCAGTGCCAGTTGATGGGCATAGAGCCTTTGTCTTGTCCCTCCGTGCCACCAAGGTGGTGCCCTGTTGTGAGTACAGCGATATTTCACCATTGTTTGTTCTAATTGGGGATGGGTCATGTTTTTACCCTCTGAGTGAGGCCAGGGGTCTGCCATGGTGATGTCTGTATCTACAACAAACCTGGATCATTCTCAGCAAGTTATATGCAATCGCAACAACCATGTCATATTTACTTATGCAAACAATGCAGTGGCAGTTATTAGTAAAGCATCATTTGTTTTTACTTTGATAAATAGCCTAAAATATTTCTACCAGTACTCACTAGCAAAACACAATATGATATAGAATGGAACAGAACAGACTTGAACTCTACACTGTCTTTAAAAAAAAAACTATACAAAATAAAAAATCTATATACATACAAACAACATAATACAAACATCAACTACATCATACCTGCCCTGACCCACTAGCTCACACCACCATCTCCATCAACTACATCATACCTGCCCTGACCCACTAGCTCACACCACCATCTCCATCAACTACATCATACCTGCCCTGACCCACTAGCTCACACCACCATCTCCATCAACTACATCATACCTGCCCTGACCCACTAGCTCACACCACCATCTCCATCAACTACATCATACCTGCCCTGACCCACTAGCTCACACCACCATCTCCATCAACTACATCATACCTGCCCTGACCCACTAGCTCACACCACCATCTCCATCAATCAATCAATCAAGTTTATTTTATATAGCCCTTCGTACATCAGCTAATATCTCGAAGTGCTGTACAGAAACCCAGCCTAAAACCCCAAACAGCAAGCAATGCAGGTGTAGAAGCACGGTGGCTAGGAAAAACTCCCTAGAAAGGCCAAAACCTAGGAAGAAACCTAGAGAGGAACCAGGCTATGAGGGGTGGCCAGTCCTCTTCTGGCTGTGCCAGGTGGAGATTATAACAGAACATGGCCAAGATGTTCAAAATGTTCATAAATGACAAGCATGGTCAAATAATAATCAGGAATAAATGTCAGTTGGCTTTTCATAGCCGATAATTAAGAGTTGAAAACAGCAGGTCTGGGACAGGTAGGGGTTCCATAACCGCAGGCAGAACAGTTGAAACTGGGACAGCAGCAAGGCCAGGTGGACTGGGGACAGCAAGGAGTCATCATGCCCGGTAGTCCTGACGTATGGTCCTAGGGCTCAGTTCCTCCGAGAGAGAGAAAGAAAGAGAGAAGGAGAGAATTAGAGAGAGCCAAGATGTTCAAAATGTTCATAAATGACAAGCATGGTCAAATAATAATCAGGAATAAATGTCAGTTGGCTTTTCATAGCCGATCATTAAGAGTTGAAAACAGCAGGTCTGGGACAGGTAGGGGTTCCATAACTGCAGGCAGAACAGTTGAAACTGGAACAGCAGCAAGGCCAGGTGGACTGGGGACAGCAAGGAGTCATCATGCCCAGTAGTCCTGACGTATGGTCCTAGGGCTCAGGTCCTCCGAGAGAGAGAAAGAAAGAGAGAAGGAGAGAATTAGAGAGAGCATACTTAAATTCACACAGGACACTGGATAAGACTGGAGAAGTACTCCAGATATAACCAACTGGCCCTAGCCCCCCGACACAAACTACTGCAGCATAAATACTGGAGGCTGAGACAGGAGGGGTCAGGAGACACTGTGGCCCCATCCGATGATACCCCCGGACAGGGCCAAACAGGAAGGATATAACCCCACCCACTTTGCCAAAGCACAGCCCCCGCACCACTAGAGGGATATCTTCAGCCACCAACTTACAATCCTGAGACAAGGCCGAGTATAGCCCACAAAGATCTCCACCACAGCACAAACCAAGGGGGGGCGCCAACCCAGACAGGAAGATCACGTCAGTAACTCAACCCACTCAAATGACGCACCCCTCCTAGGGACGGCATGAAAGAGCACCAGTAAGCCAGTGACTCAGCCCCTGTAATAGGGTTAGAGGTAGAGAATCCCAGTGGATGGGAACCGGCCAGGCAGAGACAGCAAGGGCGGTTCGTTGCTCCAGAGCCTTTCCGTTCACCTTCACACTCCTGGGCCAGACTACACTCAATCATATGACCTACTGAAGAGATAAGTCTTCAGTAAAGACTTAAAGGTTGAGACCGAGTCTGCGTCTCTCACATGGGTAGGCAGACCATTCCATAAAAATGGAGATCTATAGGAGAAAGCCCTGCCTCCAGCTGTTTGCTTAGAAATTCTAGGGACAATTAGGAGGCCTGCGTCTTGTGACCGTAGCGTACGTGTAGGTATGTACGGCAGGACCAACTCGGAAAGATCGGTAGGAGCAAGCCCATGTAACGCTTTATAGGTTAACAGTAAAACCTTGAACTACATCACACCTGCCCTGACCCACTAGCTCACACCACCATCTCCATCAACTACATCACACCTGCCCTGACCCACTAGCTCACACCACCATCTCCATCAACTACATCATACCTGCCCTGACCCACTAGCTCACACCACCATCTCCATCAACTACATCATACCTGCCCTGACCCACTAGCTCACACCACCATCTCCATCAACTACATCATACCTGCCCTGACCCACTAGCTCACACCACCATCTCCATCAACTACATCATACCTGCCCTGACCCACTAGCTCACACCACCATCTCAATCAACTACATCATACCTGCCCTGACCCACTAGCTCACACCACCATCTCCATCAACTACATCATACCTGCCCTGACCCACTAGCTCACACCACCATCTCCATCAACTACATCATACCTGCCCTGACCCACTAGCTCACACCACCATCTCCATCAACTACATCATACCTGCCCTGACCCACTAGCTCACACCACCATCTCCATCAACTACATCACACCTGCCCTGACCCACTAGCTCACACCACCATCTCCATCAACTACATCATACCTGCCCTGACCCACTAGCTCACACCACCATCTCCATCAACTACATCACACCTGCCCTGACCCACTAGCTCACACCACCATCTCCATCAACTACATCATACCTGCCCTGACCCACTAGCTCACACCACCATCTCCATCAACTACATCAGACCCACTAGCTCATACCCCCATCTCCATCAACTACATCAGACCCACTAGCTCATACCCCCATCTCCATCAACTACATCAGACCCACTAACTCACACCCCCATCTCCAGCGCCCGCATCACTTCCCACCACGACCTAAAACTGCATAATTTTGTTTCTATCCGTAGCCCACGCACTTTCAATATTTAAATAATAAATACTTTTATTGATTTCCAACGTTTTAGTATACGTTTTTTTTCAAGATGAATGATGTGAAGAGAATCATCCAACCCATTGGGTATCTCACTGCATGCCATAGAATGGAACAGAATGGACTTTACCTTTACACTATTTATGCAAACATATTTTGATAAAGTACTGATTTTGTCAAATTAATATTGCATTTTCACTCTTCCTCTGGAATCAGCATCAGTAATTGAGGGATTTCTCTCCCCCGCTCTGTAATGTGGATGCCATGCTTTGAAGCTCAACGTCTTCAAAAGGAAACGCTAATGTCTCTGAGGCAATATCACTAAACTGGGTCGCCAGTGTAGCCAAGGATTTTACAAGAGAGAAAAGTTTTGGGGGTAGCACTGGAATGAGTACATTCAGTTATAATGGTTTGCCCGGATGGAGAATTGAATCCATCCAAATGACGTGATTATGGTATGTCTTGGTATGTGGTTATGGTATGTCTGCATTCAGTAGCTTAATGTTCTCTTTTCCCTGGCCTTGTTTTTTAAATTATTTTTTATCTTGAACATATACGGCATACTGTAGGATCACATGGTGCAAAGTAAGGAGTCACCAAGGAAACGGGAAGTGAGGACAACATTTCATTGGTTGACATTTTAATTTGAATATCTGTCCTTATTACAGCTAGCTGTCGGGTATACAATGTATTGAACGGTGAGGGGAAGGAATTCAGATGCACCCCAGGCTTCTGGATGTAGTGTGTAATGACACTGTCTCTTTAAATGAAGGTGTCACACCATTAAGCGTTCCCCCCAGCGTATATGACGGTCTGGGGGTTTCTCTAGCATGTAAACATCAACAGCATGCAATAATAGCATGCCTAAGTGTCCGGCATTACAACCATTTAAGGGGTGAGATCCCCTGGGCCTTCTCAATCCAATGGGCAAGCTAATGTTACTGCTTGATAAGGAGTGTGTGTGTGTGTTTTGTGTGTGTGGTGTGCGTGCGTGCGTGTGAGTGTCTCAACCAGCGCTCGTGCATTTGTCTCGAACAGTGGGAGACATTGTACCCCAGAGACCATAATTTGACTTGGATTCTCGATTAAGACTTCAGCTGCATATATGAGTCATTAAATATGGCAGGTGTGACTGTGAGCAGGTCTGTCGCTGTATCTATTCCATGTGTGTTGAGCAGACAGATGAATTATGGAGAGGAATCAGCTTTCTGAAGGCAGGCCAAAAGCGTGGTGAAGATGTGGAGAGGGGGAGGAACCAACCCAGTGGTGAAGCTGTGGAGAGGGGGAGGAACCAACCCAGTGGTGAAGATGTGGAGAGGGGGAGGAACCAACCCAGTGGTGAAAATGTGGAGAGGGGGAGGAACCAACCCAGTGGTGAAGATGTGGAGAGGGGGAGGAAACAACCCAGTGGTGAAGATGTGGAGAGGGTAGGAACCAACCCAGTGGTGAAGATGTGGAGAGGGGGAGGGAACCAACCCAGTGGTGAAGATGTGGAGAGGGGGAGGACCAACCCAGTGGTGAAGATGTGGAGAGGGGGAGGACCAACCCAGTGGTGAAGCTGTGGAGAGGGTAGGAACCAACCCAGTGGTGAAGATGTGGAGAGGGGGAGGACCAACCCAGTGGTGAAGATGTGGAGAGGGGGAGGACCAACCCAGTGGTGAAGATGTGGAGAGGGTAGGAACCAACCCAGTGGTGAAGATGTGGAGAGGGTAGGGGCCAACCCAGTGGTGAAGATGTGGAGAGGGTAGGAACCAACCCAGTGGTGAAGATGTGGAGGGGGGGAGGAACCAACCCAGTGGTGAAGCTGTGGAGAGGGGGAGGACCAACCCAGTGGTGAAGCTGTGGAGAGGGTAGGAACCAACCCACTGGTGAAGCTGTGGAGAGGGTAGGAACCAACCCAGTGGTGAAGATGTGGAGAGGGTAGGAACCAACCCAGTGGTGAAGATGTGGAGAGGGGGAGGACCAACCCAGTGGTGAAGCTGTGGAGAGGGTAGGAACCAACCCAGTGGTGAAGATGTGGAGAGGGGGAGGACCAACCCAGTGGTGAAGCTGTGGAGAGGGTAGGAACCAACCCACTGGTGAAGCTGTGGAGAGGGTAGGAACCAACCCAGTGGTGAAGATGTGGAGAGGGGAAGGAACCAACCCAGTGGTGAAGATGTGGAGAGGGGGAGGAAATAACCCAGTGGTGAAGATGTGGAGAGGGTAGGAACCAACCCAGTGGTGAAGATGTGGAGAGGGGGAGGAACCAACCCAGTGGTGAAGATGTGGAGAGGGGGAGGACCAACCCAGTGGTGAAGATGTGGAGAGGGGGAGGACCAACCCAGTGGTGAAGCTGTGGAGAGGGTAGGAACCAACCCAGTGGTGAAGATGTGGAGAGGGGGAGGACCAACCCAGTGGTGAAGATGTGGAGAGGGGGAGGACCAACCCAGTGGTGAAGATGTGGAGAGGGTAGGAACCAACCCAGTGGTGAAGATGTGGAGAGGGTAGGGGCCAACCCAGTGGTGAAGATGTGGAGAGGGTAGGAACCAACCCAGTGGTGAAGATGTGGAGAGGGGGAGGAACCAACCCAGTGGTGAAGCTGTGGAGAGGGGGAGGACCAACCCAGTGGTGAAGCTGTGGAGAGGGTAGGAACCAACCCACTGGTGAAGCTGTGGAGAGGGTAGGAACCAACCCAGTGGTGAAGATGTGGAGAGGGTAGGAACCAACCCAGTGGTGAAGATGTGGAGAGGGGGAGGACCAACCCAGTGGTGAAGCTGTGGAGAGGGTAGGAACCAACCCAGTGGTGAAGATGTGGAGAGGGGGAGGACCAACCCAGTGGTGAAGCTGTGGAGAGGGTAGGAACCAACCCACTGGTGAAGCTGTGGAGAGGGTAGGAACCAACCCAGTGGTGAAGATGTGGAGAGGGTAGGAACCAACCCAGTGGTGAAGATGTGGAGAGGGGGAGGACCAACCCAGTGGTGAAGCTGTGGAGAGGGTAGGAACCAACCCAGTGGTGAAGATGTGGAGAGGGGGAGGACCAACCCAGTGGTGAAGATGTGGAGAGGGGGAGGACCAACCCAGTGGTGAAGATGTAGAGAGGGTAGGAACCAACCCAGTGGTGAAGATGTGGAGAGGGTAGGGGCCAACCCAGTGGTGAAGATGTGGAGAGGGTAGGAACCAACCCAGTGGTGAAGATGTGGAGAGGGGGAGGAACCAACCCAGTGGTGAAGATGTGGAGAGGGGGAGGAACCAACCCAGTGGTGAAGATGTGGAGAGGGGGAGGAACCAACCCAGTGGTGAAGCTGTGGAGAGGGGGAGGACCAACCCAGTGGTGAAGCTGTGGAGAGGGTAGGAACCAACCCACTGGTGAAGCTGTGGAGAGGGTAGGAACCAACCCAGTGGTGAAGATGTGGAGAGGGTAGGAACCAACCCAGTGGTGAAGATGTGGAGAGGGGGAGGACCAACCCAGTGGTGAAGCTGTGGAGAGGGTAGGAACCAACCCAGTGGTGAAGATGTGGAGAGGGGGAGGACCAACCCAGTGGTGAAGCTGTGGAGAGGGTAGGAACCAACCCACTGGTGAAGCTGTGGAGAGGGTAGGAACCAACCCAGTGGTGAAGATGTGGAGAGGGTAGGAACCAACCCAGTGGTGAAGATGTGGAGAGGGTAGGAACCAACCCAGTGGTGAAGCTGTGGAGAGGGTAGGAACAAACCCAGTGGTGAAGATGTGGAGAGGGGGAGGAACCAACCCAGTGGTGAAGATGTGGAGAGGGGAGGAACCAACCCAGTGGTGAAGATGTGGAGAGGGGAGGACCAACCCAGTGGTGAAGATGTGGAGAGGGTAGGAACCAACCCAGTGGTGAAGCTGTGAAGAGGGTAGGAACCAACCCAGTGGTGAAGATGTGGAGAGGGTAGGAACCAACCCAGTGGTGAAGATGTGGAGAGGGGGAGGATCAACCCAGTGGTGAAGATGTGGAGAGGGGGAGGACCAACCCAGTGGTGAAGATGTGGAGAGGGTAGGAACCAACCCAGTGGTGAAGCTGTGAAGAGGGTAGGAACCAACCCAGTGGTGAAGATGTGGAGAGGGTAGGAACCAACCCAGTGGTGAAGATGTGGAGAGGGTAGGAACCAACCCAGTGGTGAAGATGTGGAGAGGGGGAGGACCAACCCAGTGGTGAAGCTGTGGAGAAGGGGAGGACCAACCCAGTGGTGAAGATGTGGAGAGGGTAGGAACCAAACCAGTGGTGAAGATGTGGAGAGGGTAGGAACCAACCCAGTGGTGAAGATGTGGAGAGGAGGAGGACCAACCCAGTGGTGAAGTTGTGGAGAGGGGGAGGACCAACCCAGTGGTGAAGATTTGGAGAGGGGGAGGACCAACCCAGTGGTGAAGATGTGGAGAGGTAGAATGTATTGGTATATTGTATTGGGTATATTGTATTAGTATATTGTATTGGTATATTGTATTGGGTAGACTGTATTGGGTATATTGTATTGGGTATATTGTATTAGTATATTGTATTGGTATATTGTATTGGGTAGACTGTATTGTATATTGTATTGGTATATTGTTTTGGTATATTGTATTGGTATATTGTATTGGTATATTTATTTTATTGATATATTGTATTGGTATATTGTATTGGTATATTGTATTGGTAGAATGTGTTGGTATATTGTATTTGTAGACTGTATTGTATATTGTATTGGTATATTGTATTTGTAGACTGTATTGTATATTGTATTGGTAGATTGTATTAGTAGAATGTATTGGTATATTGTATTGGTGTATTGTATTGGGTAGACTGTATTGTATATTGTATTGGTATATTGTATGGGTATATTGTATTGGTAGACTTTATTGTATATTGTATTGGGTATATTGTATTGGTATTTTGTATTGGTATATTGTATTGGTAGATTGTATTGGTAGATTGTGTTTGGTAGATTGAATTGGTAGATTGTGTTGGGTAGATTGAATTGGGTATATTGTAATGGTATATTGTATTGGTATATTGTATTGGTAGATTGTATTGGTAGATTGTGTTTGGTAGATTGAATTGGTAGATTGTGTTGGGTAGATTGAATTGGGTATATTGTAATGGTATATTGTATTGGTATATTGTATTGGTAGAATGTATTGGTATATTGTGTTTGGTATATTGTATTGGTAGAATGTATTGGTATATTGTATTGGGTATATTGTGTTGGTATATTGTATTGGTAGAATGTATTGGTATATTGTATTGTATATTGCATTGGTATATTTTATTGGTAGATTGCATTCTATATTATATTGGTCTATTGTATTGGTATATTGTATTGGGTAGACTGTACTGTTTATTGTATTGGTATATTGTATTGGTATATTATATTGGTATATTGTATTGGGTAGACTGTACTGTATATTGTGTTGGTATATTGTATTGGTATATTGTATTGGTATATTGTATTTGTATATTGTATTGGGTAGACTGTATTGTATATTGTATTGGTATATTGTATTGGTATATTGTATTGGGTAGACTGTATTGTATATTGTATTGGTATATTGTATTGGTATATGTTTTGGTATACTGTATTGGTATATTGTATTGGTAGACTGTATTGTATATTGTATTGGTATATTGTATTGATAGATTGTGTTGGTAGAATGTATTGGTATATTGTATTGGGTAGACTGTGTTGTATATTGTATTGGTGTATTGTATTGGTAGATTGTATTGGTAGAATGTATTGGTATATTGTATTGGTATATTGTATTGGGTAGACTGTATTGTATATTGTATTGGTATATTGTATGGGTATATTGTATTGGTAGACTGTATTGTATATTGTATTGGTATATTGTATTGGTATATTGTATTGGTAGAATGTATTGGTATATTGTATTGGTATATTGTATTGGGTATATTGTATTGGTATATTGTATTGGTAGAATGTATTGGTATATTGTATTGGTATATTGTATTGGGTAGATCGTATTGGTAGAGAGCTAGAGGACGTGATAAAAAAAAGTTTTTTTGACTCGTGCATGTGTGTCGGGAGGGTGGAATGAGTGGAGCTGGAAAAACTGAGACGTGGAGATGAGATGTGTGTGAATGCATTGCCTCTGCATACGTATGGCTGGCTGATGTGATGGAACTAGGTCAGGTGAATTGGAATCCTGTGGTTCTGAGTGTGAGATGGGGTTCTCATGTGGGAGTACGGCTGAGATTACCGGTGGATCTGGGAGAAGAGAGGCGAAGGCAAGATTATGGTTGAGCAGCTGCCTGTTTGACCTGCTGGCTATTGTGGGGTGCTCACCCCGACCCGCTGTGCCAATCCTCTTACCTGCCCAACCCAATCTAATCCACCCCGGAACACACAGCAACCCACAACAACCAAGACTGGAGCATGAATCCCCTCCAGAAACATCATACCAGTTAGTCAGCTCTGGTGAAATGCATCTGGAGCACTTCTGGTTTGGATAGGTCATGTGACTGACCATGTGACTATTGTCTATGAGGAGGGACATAGTGTACAACTCTCCTGTGATTCACTAACAGGGACATAGTGTACAACTCTCCTGTGATTCACTAACAGGGACATAGTGTACAACTCTCCTGTGATTCACTAACAGGGATTATCACAAAGGCTCATTTTAATCAATGATAGCTGAATCATTGTGGTTTTCCTCTTTTTGTTTCTTTAAAATATATATATATTTTGTATTTTACCGCCTTTCCTCACAATTTCATTTACGTTCTTGTCTCATCGCTGCTCCGTGCTCGGGAGGAGGAGGAGTCATGCGTCCTCCGAAACATGACCCGCCAAACCACGCTGCTTAATAACACCCACCCGCTTACCCCGGAAGCCAGCCGCACCAATGTGTCGGAGGAAACACCATTCAACTGACAACTGAAGTCAGCTTGCAAGTGCCCGGCCCGCCACAAGGAGTCGCTAGAGCGCGATGAGCCAAGTAAAGCCCCCCCCCCACCCCAAACCCTCCCCCAACCCGGATGACGCTGTGCCACTCAGGAGTCTCATTGTTTTCCTCTTTTTATCTGTATTTGTAACACAATGACCTTCGCCCTAAGCTGTCTGTCTGATTGCTTGCGATGTATAAATCAATGAGGCGGAACGGATGTGTATCTCTAATTCATGTAACCATTTCCATTGCTTATTCAGCCGCTGGCGCAGTTTGAAATAGCAGAGGCCCAGCAGTATTTCAGAATATATTTAGGAACGGGCACAAGAAAAATGCGTAATCTCATCCTCTGTAGCAATTTCTCAGTCGGTAGGCTGCAGCCTCGCATGTGTGTATGCTCCTCCTGTCTCTGTGTGTGTGTGTGTGTGTGTGTGTGTGTGTGTGTGTGTGTGTGTGTGTGTGTGTGTGTGTGTGTGTGTGTGTGTGTGTGTGTGTGTGTGTGTGTGTGTGTGTGTGAGTGAGTCACCTGACTCACCTGTTGGCTAGCTGAAAGGGAAAGACGAACCCAGATTGTGTAACATGTGGGCTGACTTTGTTTTGTTCATTTCTTGGCTGGACTAGCCCTCTGCCTCCTACTCCCACTCACCAACTATCTCCAATTCATGATGGAGGTATGATTTCTGGACATTCTCTGTGTCTGTTCCAACCCTTCCTCCTGGACCTTCACCCAGCCTTCCTCCTGGAACTTCCCCCAGCCCTCTTCTTGGACCTTCTCCCAGCCCTATCCCAGCCCTCCTCCTGGACTTCCTCCCATTCCTCACCCTGGACCTTCTCCCAGCCCTCTCCCAGCTCTCCTCCTGGACCTTCTCCCAGCCCTCCTCCTGGATCTTCTCCCAGTCCTCCCCCAGCCCTCCTCCTGGATCTTCTCCCAGCCCTCCTCCTGGATCTTCTCCCAGTCCTCCCCCAGCCCTCCTCTTGGATCTTCTCCCAGTCCCCCCCCAGCCCTCCTCCTGGATCTTCTCCCAGCCCTCCTCCTGGATCTTCTCCCAGTCCTCCCCCAGCCCTCCTCCTGGATCTTCTCCCAGTCCTCCCCCAGCCCTCCTGGATTTTCTCCCAGCCCTCCTCCTGGATCTTCTCCCAGTCCTCCCCCAGCCCTCCTCCTGGATCTTCTCCCAGCCCTCCTCCTGGATCTTCTCCCAGTCCTCCCCCAGCCCTCCTCCTGGATTTTCTCCCAGTCCTCCCCCAGCCCTCCTCCTGGATTTTCTCCCAGTCCTCCCCCAGCCCTCCTGGATCTTCTCCCAGTCCTCCCCCAGCCCTCCTCCTGGATTTTCTCCCAGTCCTCCCCCAGCCCTCCTCCTGGATTTTCTCCCAGTCCTCCCCCAGCCCTCCTCCTGGATCTTCTCCCAGTCCTCCCCCAGCCCTCCTCCTGGATCTTCTCCCAGTCCTCCCCCAGCCCTACTCCTGGACCTTCTCCCAGCCCTCCTCCCACAGCACCCCTCTTTACTTTCTGCTCTCCTATCAGACAATTGGGAAAAAACATGCATGTTGAATCAGCAATATGCTTTTCACAATGTCCCTAGTTTCTGTCTTTGTACTTTTCTTTAGGTTTAGTTTAGTTTTTTTGAGTCCCCATTAGCTGTGAGTCCCTGATATTCTTACTGGGGTACACAAGGTGTACTCCACTTACACTTTTGTCATTTCTATTTTGTTTGTCTCTCTTTCTGTCTTGTTTGTCTCTCTGTCTGTTTTTTCTCTTTCTTTCTTGTTTGTCTTTCTTTCTGTCTTGTTTGTCTCTCTTTCTGTCTTGCTTGTCCCTCTTTCTGTCTTGTCTCTTTCTGTCTTGATTGTCTCTCTTTCTGTCTGGATTGTCTCTCTTTCTGTCTTGTTTGTCTCTCTGTCTGTCTTTTCTCTTTCTGTCTTGTTTGTCTCTCTTTCTGTCGTGTTTGTCTCTTTTTCTGTCTTGTTTGTCTCTCTTTCAGTCTTGTTTCCTCTTTTTGTGTTTGTCTCTTTCTGTCTTGTCTCTTTCTGTCTTGTTTCTCGTCTCTTTCTGTCTTGATTGTCTCTATTTCTGTCTTGTTTGTCTCTCATTTTGCCTTGTTTGTCTATCTGTCTGTCTATATTGTTTCTCTTTCTGTCTGTATTGTCTCTCTTTCTGTCTTGTTTGTCTCTTTCTGTCTTGTATGTTTCTCTCTCTGTCTTGCTTGTCTGGTTTTTTTGTCTTGTTTGTCTTTCCATCTTTCTTGTTTGTCTCTTTTTGTCTTGTCTGTCTATTTTTCTGTCTTGTCTGTCTATCTTTCTGTCTTGATTGTCTCTCTTTCTGTTTGGATTGTCTCTCTTTCTGTCTTGTTTGTCTCTTTATGTCTTGTTTGTCTCTTTCTGTCTTGTTTGTCTATTTTTCTGTCTTGTCTGTCTATTTTTCTGTCTTGTTTGTCTCTCTTTCTGTCTTCTTTGTCTCTCTCTCTTTCTGTCTTGTCTGTCTCTCTTTTTGTCTTGTTTGTCTCTCTGTATTTCCTCACTCTATATTCCTCTCTGCCAGGCTCCTTTTGAAAGGGCTTGATTCAGCCTGTAGCTGGTCTGTTGAAAGGGCTTGAGTCAGCCTGTAGCTGGTCTGTTGAAAGGGCTTGAGTCAGCCTGTAGCTGGTCTGTTGAAAGGGCTTGAGTCAGCCTGTAGCTGGTCTGTTGAAAGGGCTTGATTCAGCCTGTAGCTGGTCTGTTGAAAGGGCTTGAGTCAGCCTGTAGCTGGTCTGTTGAAAGGGCTTGAGTCAGCCTGTAGCTGGTCTGTTGAAAGGGCTTGAGTCAGCCTGTAGCTGGTCTGTTGAAAGGGCTTGATTCAGCCTGTAGCTGGTCTGTGCGTGAAACATAGCTGGCTTGCCTGTGTGGTCCCAGTGTTTGCCAGATACAGTACATGTTTATGGGAGAAGAGATGGAGCTGATAACAGGCAAAGTAATGACTTCCTGTTGATTGCTATGTCTGATTTCACAAAGCAGCACAGAGATCAGTAATCTGGTCATTCCACATTTCTCCCATACGGTCATGCTTTCTGTGTTGAATATGAGGCTGATACAGCTCAGCGTTCAACACCATTGTGCCCTCAAAGCTCATCACTAAGCTAAGGACCCTGGGACTAAACACCTCCCTCTGCAACTGGATCCTGGATTTCCTGACGGGACGCCCCCAGGTGGTAAGGGTAGGCAACAACATATCTACCACGCTGATCCTCAACACTGGGACCCCTCAGGGGTGCGTGCTCAGTCCCCTCCTGTACCCCCCGTTTACCTACGACTGCATGGCCAGGCACGACTCCAACACCATCATTAAGTTTGCAGACGACACTACAGTGGTAGGCCTGATCACCAACAATGATGAGACAGCCTATAGCGAGGAGGTCAGAGACCTGGCCGGGTGGTGCCAGGTTAATAACCTCTCCCTCAAAGTGATCAAGACAAAGGAGATGATTGTGGACTACTGTAACGCTCGTCGTCTTCCTCGGATGAGGAATAGGAAGGATCGGACCAAAACGCAGCGTGGTAAGTGTCCATGTTAACTTTAATAAATAAACTGAACACTGAATAATGAAAACAACAAAGAGAGTGAACGAAACTAAACAGTCCTGTCTGGTGCAGACACAAAACAGAAAAACAACAACCCACAAAACACAGGTGGGATGAGGCTACATAAGTATGGTTCTCAATCAGAGACAACGATAGACAGCTGCCTCTGATTGAGAACCACACCAGGCCAAACACCTAGAAATACAAAACATAGAACAAAACATAGAATGCCCACCCCAACTCACGCCCTGACCAAACCAAAATAGAGACATAAAAAGGAACTAAGGTCAGGGCGTGACAGTACCCCCCCCCCCCCCCCCCCCCCCCAAAGGTGAAGACTCCAGCCGCAAAACCTGAACCTATAGGGGAGGGTCTGGGTGGGCATTTCACCGCGGTGGCGGCTCTGGTGCGGGACGTAGACCCCGCTCCACCTCTGGCTTGGCCAACTTAGGTGGCGCCTCTATAGCGGGGACCCTTGCCACCAACCCCGGACTGGGGACCCTAGCAGCGGGCCCCAGACAGGAGGGCGACTCTGGCAGCTCCGGACAGAAGGGCGACTCTGGCAGTTCCGGACAGGAGGGAGACTCTGGCAGCTCCGGACAGGAGGGAGACTCTGGCAGCTCCGGACAGGAGTGAGACTCTGGCAGCTCCGGACAGGAGGGAGACTCTGGCAGCTCCGGACAGGAGGGAGACTCATCACTGGAGGCTTCTTGCCATGGATCATCACTGGAGGCTTCGTGCCATGGATCATCACTGGAGGCTTCGTGCCATGGATCATCACTGGAGGCTTCGTGCCATGGATCATCACTGGAGGCTTCGTGCCATGGATCATCACTGGAGGCTTCTTGCCATGGATCATCACTGGAGGCTTCGTGCCATGGATCATCACTGGAGGCTTCTTGCCATGGATCATCACTGGAGGCGTGCCATGGATCATCACTGGAGGCTTCGTGCCATGGATCATCACTGGAGGCTTCGTGCCATGGATCATCACTGGAGGCTTCGTGCCATGGATCATCACTGGAGTGGAGAGACACACAGGAGGCCTGGCTCTGGAAGAAGGCACAGGACTCACCAGGCTGGGGAGACATATAGGAGGGTTAATTCTCTGCGCAGGCACAGGACTCACCAGGCTGGGGAGACATGCAGAAGGCCTTGTCCTTGGCCGAGGCACCGGATACACTGGGCCGTGGAGGCGTACGAGGAAACCTGCACGAGAGGCAGCCCCAGATTTTTTTTTGGGGGGGCACACGGGGAGATTGGTGGAGTCAGGTAGGAGACCTGAGCCAACTCTCCGTGCTTACCATGGCGAGCATGGGATTGGTCAGGCCCCGTGCTATGGGGTGATGCGCACTGTGTCTCGGCCGAGCATCCACAGGCCGGTGTGCTCGGTGCCAGCGTCCCGCATTTGCCGGGTGGAAGCTGGCATCCAGCCAGAATGGGTGGGGCCAGATCTGCGCTCGTCCCCCAAAAAATTCTGGGGCTGCCTCTCGTGCACGTTTCCTCGAGCCAACTCCTCGTAGCGTCGCCGCTCCGCTTTAGTTGCCTCCAGCGCCTCTTTAGGACGGCGATACTCTCCCGGTTGTGCCCAGGGTCCCTTGCCGTCCAAGATTTCCTCCCATGTCCAGGAGTCCATTCCACCACGCTGCTTGGTCCTTCGGTGGTGGGTAGTTCTGTAACGATTGTCGTCAGGAGAAGGAGAAGAGGACCAAGGTGCAGCGTTGTACGTGTCCATATTTATTAAATGAACACTGAAATAACAAAAATAACAAAGAATAACGACCCCAACTCACGCCCTGACCAAACCAAAATAGAGACATAAAAAAGGAACTAAGGTCAGGGCATGACAACTACAGGAAAAGGAGGACTGAGCACGCCCCATTCTCATCGACGGGGCTGCAGTGTAGCAGGTTGAGAGCTTCAAGTTCCTTGGTGTCCACATCACCAACAAACTATCATGGTCTAAACACACCAAGACAGTCATGAAGAGGTCACGATAACACCTTTTCCCCCTCAGGAGATTGAAAAGGTTTGTCATGGGTCCCCAGATCCTCAAACAGTTATACAGCTGCACCATAGAGAGCATCCTGACTGGTTGCATCACTGCCTTGTATGGCAACTGCTCGGCCTCCAACCGCAAGGCGCTACAGAGGGTAGTGCGAACGGCCCAGTATACCACTGGGGCCAAGCTTCCTGCCAGCCAGGACCTCTTTACCAGGCGGTGTCAGAGGACGCCCCAAAGATTTTCAAAGACTCCAGACACCCAAATCATAGACTGTTCTCTCTGCTACCGCACAGCAAGCGTTACCGGAGCGCCAAGTCTAGGTCCAAAAGGCTTCTTAACAGCTTCTACCCCCAAATCATAAGACTCCTGACCATCTAATCAAATGGCTACCCAGACTATTTGCATCCCCCCCCTCTCACCCCCTCTTTTACTCTGCTGCTACTCTCTGGTTATTATCTATGCATAGCCGTTTTAACTCTACCTACATGTACGTATTACTGGTACGCCTTGTATATAGCCTCGCTACTGTTATTTTACTGCTGTTCTTTAACTATTTGTTATTTTAATTTTTTACTTATCTATTCTTTACTTACCACTTATTTTCTTAAATCTGCATTGTTGGTTAAGGGCTAGTAAGTAAGTATTTCACTGTAACACCTGTTGTATTTGGGCACATGTGACAAATAAAATTTGATTTGATTTGTCATGGAGTTTGATAACATGTCATGATGACATCAAAAGTCTATAGAACATTCAATGACACACAATGAAATATAGAAGCCGTGATAGAGTGAGCTCTCGGCTGTGTCGCAGTGAGCTCTCGGCTGTGTCGCAGTGAGCTCTCGGCAGTGTCGCAGTGAGCTCTCGGCAGTGTCGCAGTGAGCTCTCGGCTGTGTCGCAGTGAGCTCTCGGCAGTGTCGCAGTGAGCTCTCGGCTGTGTCGCAGTGAGCTCTCGGCAGTGTCGCAGTGAGCTCTCGGCAGTGTCGCAGTGAGCTCTCGGCAGTGTCGCAGTGAGCAATCGGCTGTGTCGCAGTGAGCTCTCGGCAGTGTCGCAGTGAGCTCTCGGCAGTGTCGCAGTGAGCTCTCGGCAGTGTCGCAGTGAGCTCTCGGCTGTGTCGCAGTGAGCTCTCGGCAGTGTCGCAGTGAGCTCTCGGCAGTGTCGCAGTGAGCTCTCGGCTGTGTCGCAGTGAGCTCTCGGCAGTGTCGCAGTGAGCTCTCGGCAGTGTCGCAGTGAGCTCTCGGCAGTGTCGCAGTGAGCTCTCGGCTGAATATTTCATAAATAGTTGTGTCAATTTTGGGGGTATTATCATGCCCTGTGTATGTGGAACAGGATGCCACTTTCAGCCACTTCCTGTTTGATAACAGAGAGAACTAGAGCCACGAGAGCTGGGAGGAAACTCCACCAGAGGAGAGGAGCGAGACAGATTAGGAAGGAATAGAGTGAGAGAGGAAGAGAGACAAGAGATAACAAGGGACAGAGGAAATGAGAGTGAGGAAGAGAGAGAAAGAAAGAAAAAAGGAAGGAAGGAAGTTAGGAAGATGGAGAGAAAAAAACAGAAAAAAAACAGAGACTGACTGGGCGAGAAAGAGAAAAAGAGGTTTCTAAGAGAGAGATAAAGCAATAGCAGAAACGGAAGGGAAATGGAAAGGAAACGGAGGCTAAGAAGAAGTAGAAGTAGAAGACACTGCGTTAGGGAATTGATTAAATTACATCAAAACATGTATTTCCTGTTGTTGAAATAGGTCAGGAGAGCCTAGAGACAGAACCTGCCAAGGATGTGCCCAATCAGTCACAGAGAGGAAGAGAGGGATGGGAGAGATAAAGACGATAGAGAGGATAAAGGCAGGCAGATTGAGAGAAAAAAAGGCCCGAACAAGACAGAAAGACAGAGATGGCTTAGTAAGGATAGCGTTAGATCCAAGGCCTTGTTTTGTCTGGAAGACAATCAGAAGCTGATGAGAAGGGGTGGCCTCATGGGACCGAGCCGGGACCACAACCCTGCCTCCAAAATCCCTTTCATCTGCATGTGATTTGGATGTGCTACCTCAAAGACTGAGGTTGTTATCCCTTTGAGATGGGGAGTACCTTGCACTGCATGCTGTGTGCAGAGGGTGGATCTCACCAAGCCTCATGTGAACAAACCCCTGCTGATGTATTGATCAGGGTTTATATTAATGTGGTGACTCGTTGATCTGGGTGGCAGTGATGGGGTTCTTTCAACTATCTGCTGTTCTGCTCCTTGTTTATCTCTTTTCTCTGTTCCCTCGCCTCCCTAAGAAATTAAACGGTTCTTCACCCCTTTGACTTCCCTCAACATAACCAACAGACACACATTTTCAGCAGTTATATAGTTATTTATTCACTTGATACAGTGTGACAAAGAAAGAGAGGCGAGAGAGAGAGAGAGAGAGAGAGAGAGAGAGAGAGAGAGAGAGAGAGAGAGAGAGAGAGAGAGAGAGAGAGAGAGAAAAGATGAAAGAGGATGCCATGCCTGAATCTTTAAAGGGATACTTCTGGATTTTGGTAATGAGGCTCTTTGTCTACTGACCCAGGGTCAGATGAAGCCCTTTATCTACTGACCCAGAGTCAGATGAAGCTCTTTATCTATTTCCACAGAGTCAGATGAACTCATGGATACCCTTTTTATGTCTCTACGTGCAGTTTGAAGGTACAAATAAATAACTCTATAAGCCTATTTGCCAAAATCACGAAATATCCCTTTAAAGAAGGTCAACCATATACAGTATACTATGGTATTTCAAGGGACCCGTTTCAAGTCGGGACATAAATGTTTAACACGTCTCCATATTTCCAGTGGCAACAACACAACAGGACCAAATCTGTTTCTCAGATATCGATCCCAAAAATAAATGATCCCATAACACAGATATCAGCGAGGACACAGACACAGCTGAGCCTTGGGACACACCACCACTCCTCTATATTCTTTAGTTCAGCTCAGTTGTGTCTTTTTGCCGGTGAAACTAAACAAAAAACGCCAGACAGAAGTAATTTCTATATGGCCCAGATGAACGCTTTGCCAGACAGAGCCCCTCCCCCCACATGCACATCAGCACATACATAAACACACACATACACACAGCCAGACAGACACTAAAGACTGCCAAATGTCAGCTGAGATCTGGGGCATTGGCTTGCAGGCACGTCCCAAATGCCCATTTGACCAGATGAGGTCCTCCTGTGGAGCATGTGGTTACCATGGTGACCCCACTAAAAAGGCATGAAGAGGAAAGAATTGCCCCTGGAGTGGGGAGTGTGTGTGTGGGGGGGGGGGGGGGGGGGGGTGTCCTGAGATGAAACATGCACTGAGAGTGGGCTGTTTTTATGCGTGTTTGACTTGGGGTTTTATTGTGCATTCACACCAACCAAGTAATTTCCAGAGGCTTTATAGCACCGTTAATTACAGAAGCAGATTGACTTCCTTTGTTTCTGAAAATGGCTAAATGAGTCTATAATTCTGAAAGCCATGAATTCAGATGTGTATATTATGTGTATATTATTGTGTATTATTGTATATTTTGTGTATATTATTATATATTATGTATGTATATTATTGTATATTATTATGTGTAGGTTGTTGTATATTATGTTTAGGTTATTGTATATTGTGTGTATATTATTGCATATTATGTGTATATTATTGTATATTATGTGTATACTGTGTATATTATGTGTATACGGTGTATATTATGTGTATATTATTGTATATCATCTGTATATTATTGTATACCTATGTGTATATTACTGTATATTATGTGTATACTGTGTATATTATGTGTATACGGTGTAAATTATGTGTATATTATTGTATATCATCTGTATATTATGTGTATATTATTGTGTATTATGTGTATATTAAGCACCTATCAACATGTGCATACACTCACAGATGTTTTCGCTTATGTATTATTTTGGGGGAATGTAAACCCTAATGAATTTTAAAAACAAAGCAATTCAACCAGAAATGCACTTGATCCAATAAAGGGCAGTACTCTACATGTAAACTGCTGTTTAAACAACATAATTGGTCCAGTAACACAGTTCAATAAACAACCATTTTCATTCGCTTTTCTGATTCTGTACAGAAAATGCTCAACGTGATCGTAATAATTCAAATGAAATAACATTTTACGTTAATATGTTTTTCTGAACAACATAGATTTTTTTATGTGTCCGACGTACAATTGCTGTTCTGTGCCGTCTTGAACACCGTAAATCGCCATCTTTAAATAAACTTTATAGGGCAGTGACGGAAGGCCAGTGTGACCTCGAGGAACAATGGCGTGTGCTAAGTGCTAGACCTTCCCTGCTGTAGGAGGGAGAAGAATTTGAAGTAAACACAGTAACTTGTAGTAAATCTGGGCTGAGAGACACAGAATTATGGTTGTCTGAAACCTTGTTGAGAGACTGGAATGGATCCTATTCTTCCTCAAACGTCTGAAAACGCCCAGAGGGCCTGGATCTGCTGTTTCTCATTTTTTTGTCAATTAAATCACAAAGAGACATAGAACTAGCTGGAGCCAAGGGGCAGCTCGGCGTTATGGCCGTGCAACCTGATAACAATAAATAATATGGTTACATCAAATCAAATGTATTTCTATAGCCCTTCTTACATCAGCTGATATCTCAAAGTGCTGTACAGAAACTCAGCCTAAAACCCAAAACAGCAAGCAATGCAGGTGTAGAAGCAAGGTGGCAAGGAAAAACTCCCTAGAAAGGCCAAAACCTAGGAAGAAACCTAGAGACGAACCAGGCTATGAGGGGTGGCCAGTCCTCTTCTGGCTGTGCCGGGTGGAGATTATAACAGAACATGGCCAAGATGTTCAAATGTTCATAGATGACCAGCAGGGTCAAATAATAATAATCACAGTAGTTGTCGAGGGTGCAGCAAGTCAGCACCTCAGGAGTAAATGATCATTAAGAGTATCTCTACCGCTCCTGCTGTCTCTAGAGAGTTGAAAACAGCAGGTCTGGGACAGGTAGCACATCCGGTGAACAGGTCAGGGTTCCATAGCCGCAGGTAGAACAGTTGAAACTGGAGCAGCAGCACGGCCAGGTGGACTGGGGACAGCAAGGAGTCATCATGCCGGGTAGTCCTGAGGCATGGTCCTAGGGCTCAGGTCCTCCGAGAGAGAGAAAGAAAGAGAGAGAAAGAGAATTAGACAGAGCATACATAAATTCACACAGGACACCGGATAAGACAGGAGAAGTACTCCAGATATAACAGACTGACCCTAGCCCCCTGACACATAAACTACTGCAGCATAAATACTGGAGGCTGAGACAGGAGGGGTCAGAAGACACCGTAGCCCCATCCGATGATACCCCCGACAGGGCCAAACAGGCAGGATATAACCCCACCCACTTTGCCAAAGCACAGCCCCCACACCACTAGAGGGATATCTTCAACCACCAACTTACCATCCTGAGACAAGGCCGAGTATAGCCCACAAAGATCTCCGCCACGGCACAACCCAAGGGGGGGGGCGCCAACCCAGACAGGAAGATCACGTCAGTGACTCAACCCACTCAAGTGACACACCCCTCCTAGGGACGGCATGGAAGAGCACCAGTAAGCCAGTGACTCAGCCCTTGTAATAGGGTTAGAGGCAGAGAATCCCAGTGGAGAGAGGGGAACCGGCCAGGCAGAGACAGCAAGGGCGATTCGTTGCTCCAGAGCCTTTTCGTTCACCTTCACACTCCTGGGCCAGACTACACTCAATCATATGACCTACTGAAGAGATGAGTCTTCAGTAAAGACTTAAAGGTTGAGACCGAGTCTGCGTCTCTCGCATGGGTAGGCAGACCATTCCATAAAAATAGAGCTCTATAGGAAAAAGCCCTGCCTCCAGCTGTTTGCTTAGAAATTCTAGGGACAATTAGGAGGCCTGCGTCTTGTGACCGTAGCGTACGTGTAGGTATGTACGGAGGGACCAAATCGGAAAGATAGGTAGGAGCAAGCCCATGTAATGCTTTGTAGGATAGCAGAAAAAACCTTGAAATCAGTCCTAGCCTTAACAGGAAGCCAGTGTAGTAGAGAGGCTAGCACTGGAGTAATATGATCTTTTTTTTTGGTTCTAGTCAGGATTCTAACAGCCGTATTTAGCACTAACTGAAGTTTATTTAGTGCTTTATCCGGGTAGCCGGAAAGTAGAGCATTGCAGTAGTCTAACCTAGAAGTAACAAAAGCATGGATTAATTTTTCTGCATCATTTTTGGACAGAAAGTTTCTGATTTTTGCAATGTTACGTAGATGGAAAAAAGCTGTCCTTGAAACAGTCTTGATATGTTCGTCAAAAGAGAGATCAGGGTCCAGAGTAACGCCGAGGTCCTTCACAGTTTTATTTGAGACGACTGTACAACCATCAAGATTAATTGTCAGATTCAA
The DNA here is from genome assembly GCF_016432855.1 of Salvelinus namaycush. Taxonomy (NCBI): domain Eukaryota; kingdom Metazoa; phylum Chordata; class Actinopteri; order Salmoniformes; family Salmonidae; genus Salvelinus; species Salvelinus namaycush. The sequence goes on from NC_052322.1 coordinate 44,446,819, forward strand.
CAGAAGATCTCTTTGTTTCTTGGGACCTAGAACAAGCATCTCTGTTTTGTCCGAGTTCAAAAGTAGAAAGTTTGCAGCCATCGACTTCCTTATGTCTGAAACAGAGGCTTCTAGCGAGGGCAATTTTGGGGCTTCACCATGTTTCATTGAAATGTACAGCTGTGTGTCATCCGCATAGCAGTGAAAGTTTTTATGTTTTGTTTTCGAATGACATCCCCAAGAGATAAAATATATAGTGAAAACAATAGTGGTCCTAAAACGGAACCTTGAGGAACACCGAAATTTACAGTTGATTTGTCAGAGGACAAACCATTCACAGAGACAAACTGATATCTTTCCGACAGATAAGATCTAAACCAGGCCAGAATGTTGACCTGTTAAAAGGTCTTGCTCACATCGGCTACGGAGAGCGGGATCACACAGTTGTCTGGACAGCTGGTGCTCTCATGCATGCTTCAGTGTTGCTTGTCTCAAAGCGAGCATAAAAGGTAATAGGATTCAATCTTTGTCCTATATTGGCACTTAGCCTGATTGATGGTTCATCTGAGGGCATAGCGGGATTTATTCTCCCACTCTCCCACAGATTATTCTCCCACTCCTTGAAAGTGGCATCTCTAGCCTTTAGCTCTGTGTGGATGTTGCCTGTAATCCATGGCTTCTGGTTGGGATATGTACGTACGGTCACTATGGGGATGATGTCGTCGATGCACTTATTGATGAAGCTGGTGACTGAGGTAGTATTCTCCTCAATGCCATTGGATGAATCCCAGAACATATTCCAGTCTGTGCTAGCAAAACAATCCTGTAGCGTAGCATCCAATTAATCTGACCACTTCCGTATTGAGCGAGTCACTGGTACTTCCTGCTTTAGATTTTCCTTGTAAGGAGGAATCAGGAGGATAGAGATATGGTCAGATTTGCCAAATGGAGTAAAGGTGGTGTAGAGTTATTTTCCCTCTGGTTGCACATAAGACATGCTGGTAGAAATGAGGTAAAACGGATTTAAGTTTGCCTGCATTAAAGTCCCCGGCCACTAGGAGCACCGCTTCTGGGTGAGCATTTTCTTGTTCGCTTTGTAAGGACCGACACTGGGAGATGAGAAGCAAGTACAGGGAGTGAACATTTAATGGATAACAGACAAGAAACAAACAAGGACTGCGTCTGGTCAGGGGAAAACATAACGACATCAATGCTGACACGAGGAACAAACTGAGGAGCACACAGATATAGAGGGGCAATCAGATGCACGTAATGATGGTGACAGGTGTGCGTAATGATGGGCGGCCCACGAGCGCCAGAAAGGTGGAGTGGG